>NW_018231423.1:0-964 GCF_001263595.1 Phalaenopsis equestris | reverse complement strand
CAACACTTTCTGGACACCTAGCAAGATGGTCGATGGTTCTATTGTAATTTGATATAAGTTTTGTTCCTCGCTTTGCTATCAAGTGAGAGATTTTAGTAGATTTTCTGCAGTATACCCACTCCCAACTGGGTCCCCACTCGACGATGAACTACCAGATGAGCAAATACTACAAATAGAACACTCCAATGTCAGACATTAGGAAATGTACTTCGATGGGGCTTCATCAGCCTGAAAAGATAAAGGATCATAAATGATTATACCAGGCGAAGCAGGGATTGGTTTTCTTTTCATCATGCCAGATAAAGTTATGTTGAGAATCTCCTACCACCTGAGAGAGCCGTATACAAACAACGAAACAAAATATGAAGCACTAATCACGGGGTTGGAATTGGCGATCTCAATGGATATAACATACGTTTCCATTTATGGTGATTCTCAACTCATCATTCAGCAAGTCGCCGAATAATACAAGATTTTAAAATTGAGGCTAGCAGAGTACCACCAGTATACAATGAAGCTGCTCAAATAGATCCCTAATGTGACTTTATATAGGATTTCTCTGGGAGATAATGCCTATATCGATGCTCTAGCAAAACTTGCTAAGGAGTTGACATGTCCTCCAGAGGATTCCATTGATATTACAGTACAAGGAAGACGAGTTTTGTCTTGAATCGTCCTTGACAGTCTACACAGGATCAAAAAAGAAGAAGGAAGGATAATTACAATTTTTGACATCAACGAAGATTGACACATGCTAATAATAGAATATTTACAAACTGGAAAGCTGTCAGAGGATAAGTTTGAGGCATATAACATAACAAGAAGAGCTATGTCATATTCCCTAGTAGGAGATGCTCTCTACAGGAGATCGTTCGATCTGATGTGGCTGTGATGTCTAAGCAGAGCAGAGGCACAAAAAATTACCAAAAAAGTACATGTCGGATTGTGTGGTGCTCATCAGTCA
>NW_018231422.1:0-392 GCF_001263595.1 Phalaenopsis equestris | reverse complement strand
GATGCCTTTCTCTCTCACTCCACTCACTTCAAATCGAAGGATAAATATAAAAGAACAACAGGAAATAGAATACTTATTGATGCCTTTCTCTCTCACTCCACTCACTTCAAATCTCTCTCTCTTTATTTCCCACTTCTTTCTCTCTCACACACACACTCACTCTCTACTCCTCTATCTCCCACTTATTCTCATGATCCCTCTTTTATTCTCTACTTATCTCTCTCACTCACTCACTCTTGCCTCTCACTCACTCACACGCACACACACACTTGCTCCCTCTTCCTATCTCTTTTCGTTTTCTCTTTCATGCTCTCTTTCACTCTCTCTCTCTCTCATTTATACTTCACACATTCTCTTCCTCTCTTTATTGCTATTTCTCTTGCCCTTCTCTT
>NW_018231421.1:0-690 GCF_001263595.1 Phalaenopsis equestris | reverse complement strand
AATGAACACATGGCCTTTGAAGACCATCTATGAAGCCTACAAGTTGGACACAACTCAAAGAAAGTACATAGAACTTCTATGTAAAAGATTTTCAATCCATCTAAGGATCTACAATTTTCTATAAAATGTGGTTGTTGTAAAACTATGGCGAAAAAAATAATTTTTTAAAAAAATGTGGTGAAAATTATAAATATTTCTTTTCTTTATAAAATGGTCAAACAAAGACTTTTTTAAAGTCACCACACTTTAATAAATATAATTGTAAAAAATAGTTTCACTTCGTAAAAATTTCTAGAAAACAGCAATAAAACAGTCTGGAAGGGAACAAAGACAGAAAACTATGCAAATTGGATATCAAGATTTCCCTCAACATTTTTAAGTTTTTTTTTTTTTTTTTTGTAGCTTGATTTCAAAGTAACAGCTACAACAATTCTAGTTGGCTAGAAAATCTTTAATATTTTTTAGATCTCGATTTAGAGAGAATGAGCTACTTAACTTTTTGGGCTTAATTTGCGACAACTTGTGCTTTTCTACTCTTATTGTTAAAAACAACTTTCTCGATCAATTTATGAGTCTGTTTTGGGCAGCTGCAGCTATTTGAAAAAGTAATTGTGAAGTTGTTGTAGGATAAGCTGCAGTGGCTATTACATATTTCTTTTTTTTCAAAACATCAAACTGTAACGTTCTGGC
>NW_018231420.1:6632-9282 GCF_001263595.1 Phalaenopsis equestris | reverse complement strand
TAAAATTTTTTATGCATGGGGATTAGATTTTATGAAACTATTCATGCCTTCATTTGGAAATATGTATATATTAATTGCGGTGGATTATGTTTCAAAATGGATAGAAGTAATCGTTTTACCTATATGCGATGCTCAGAGTGTTTCAAAGTTAAAAATACTTTTACAAAATTTGAAATGCCGAGAGTAATCATTACTGATGGAGAATCTCATTTTAGAAATGTAATAATTTCAAGATTGGTGGAAAAATATAATATAATGCATAAAGTTGTAACTGCTTATCATCCCCAGAATAGTGGTTTAGCAAAAGTATGTAATCGTGAAATTAAGAGAATTTTGAAGAAGAGTATCAATCATAACAAAATGGATTGGTCTATTAGATTAGATACTTTATTATGGTCATACATGACAACTTATTGGACACCTATATAATTGTCCTCATATAGATTAATTTTTACTCATATTTGGAAAAGCTTGTCACTTGCTAGTTGAATTGGAACATAAAGCTTACTAGGAGATAAAAGAATTTAATTTCAATTTAAAATATGCTGGTGAGAAAAGATTATTGCAATTGAATGGGCTTGAAGAAATTAGGAATGAATCTTACGATAATGAGATGATTTATAAGGAAAAAATGAAAGAATAGCATGATCAGAAGATAGTAAAAAGAGAATTTGAACCTGTTGTTATACAATACAAGATTGAAATTATTTCCTGGAAAATTAAAGTCTAGGTTGAAAGGGCCATTAAGAGTTATAAAAATCTATCCTTATGGAGCAGTCAATATTGAAGATCCCAAAGCTGAAAAAATATTTAATATTGATGGGCACAGATTGAAACCTTATTTTGATGGTCGAAGACCAAATGCTAAAGAGACTATCATTTTGGATCACCCAGAATGATACTAGGAATGTCGGGCTGACGATATTAAACCAGGCGCTTTGTGGGAGACAACCCATATGTATCATTGTTTACATTATTTTTTGAGTTTTGGTTTAAAATCTTATATGATGTCTTTATGTAATCCTTGTATTTGAGAAAATTATTTAGAAACATCTTTGTTTTCCTAATGTTGTGAAAAGACTGAGAATTTATTTGATCAAAATCAAAACGGCCAAAATTTTGGAACTGGCGCATGCTGTGTTAAATTTATGAGGCTAGCGCATGATGCACCAGATCATTGCATGATGCGCCGCAAAGAAAAAAATGACTTAAAACATTTCAAATGGAAATTTTTGGTGGTTTTTGTGGGGGACTCATTCAAATAACTCCTAAAAACTGATTTCAAGACATATTTTAAGGGAGAAAATGAGAAAAGAGTCATCACTTTTCAATTCCTATGGCTTTCCACTCTAGAAACTCAGCTAGATTTGGAATTTTCAAGCAAGGAAAGTTCATCATTTTCGATGCACAGAAGTTGCATGATCAAGTTATAATGAAGAAGAGGCTCATTAAAGAGAGGGGATTTGTGAATCAAGGATTCAACACGCTGAATACTCAAGTCGAAGAAGTTATTGCATAGAGGCATTGGGAAGTACTTTGCTACACTACTGCCGCTGTAGTCATCTATATAATGAAATAATTTTATGAAAATCTTCATGGGATCAACCAAGGAATGATCTACGTGCGAGGCAGGTTTGTGGAGTTCATTCCCTCGAGAATCAACAAAAGTTTATGATCGAGAACGTGCCTGTCTGCCACCATGCAAATTTTTCCCCGACAAGAGACAACATGGATGAACTCTACCATTGCCTTACAGATGAAGATGTTAATTGGGAAGCCTGAGATGATGGAAATGTGAGGTTTTCTTCATCATTGTTAAATCCTACTTTGAAGGCAAGACATTTCTTCATTTCCTCTAAATTACTGTCTACTTTGAAAATTAGTAAGGCCACTAAGGAGAGAACTATCCTGAACTATTGTATTCAAATTGGAAAACCTATTAATATTGGGGCCATAATTGTAAAATCAGTTTTGGGTTTGATTGTGAATGGATCTGCAACTGGATTGGGACATCCATCAACTATTTTCCAACTCTGCAGTCAATCCCAAGTACCTTATGAAAGTTGGGAGAAAGTACTACTATCTATGGATCCTGAAGTTCACTGTAGTTGCATTGGAATGCGAGATGAAAATGATATGTATGTACTAATGGATCAAGGATCCCAGAATTCATGACCTATTCAGCTTTATTCCAAATCGAGTGCACTTTCAAAGAGAATCAAGAAGATAGAGAAAGAGGTACATAATTTTATGCATGCAATTGATTATATTTCTGAAATGTTGGATCACCTCGATTGTAGACTCAAGGAACATTTTGAACATATAGGGCGTATTGAAGATGGTCTAGTACGTTTTTTCAAGAAGCATGCATGGATTGAGGAGGAAAATCCAACTGATGAATTTCTATTTAAGCCCTTCTACGATTTGTATGTGCACTAACAGTATATGGGAAATATCTAGGAGGATGAGAGTGAAAGAATGTTTAAAGCTGAGTTAAGCACGAAATGTTTTGTCTAGTTTGTTTGTTTAAGTTTGTTATGTTAGATTACCTTTGCTCTCTATTGTTGCACTATCTATGTTCTTTGCTTTGAAGTTTCATGTTTAGATTTCAGTGTAGGATGTTGGTTTGCTTTAAAACACTGAATTTGTT
>NW_018231420.1:0-4000 GCF_001263595.1 Phalaenopsis equestris | reverse complement strand
AAAGTATGTAATCGTGAAATTAAGAGAATTTTGAAGAAGAGTATCAATCATAACAAAATGGATTGGTCTATTAGATTAGATACTTTATTATGGTCATACATGACAACTTATTGGACACCTATATAATTGTCCTCATATAGATTAATTTTTAGGAAAACTTGTCACTTGCTAGTTGAATTGGAACATAAAGCTTACTAGGAGATAAAAGAATTTAATTTCAATTTAAAATATGCTGGTGAGAAAAGATTATTGCAATTGAATGGGCTTGAAGAAATTAGGAATGAATCTTACGATAATGAGATGATTTATAAGGAAAAAATGAAAGAATAGCATGATCAGAAGATAGTAAAAAGAGAATTTGAACCTGGACAGGAAATTTTATTATATAATATAAGATTGAAATTATTTCCTGGAAAATTAAAGTCTAGGTTGAAAGGGCCATTATGAGTTATAAAAGTCTATCCTTATGGAGCAGTCAATATTGAAGATCCCAAAACTGAAAAAATATTTAATATTGATGGGCACAGATTGAAACCTTATTTTGATGGTCGAAGACCAAATTCTAAAGAGACTATCATTTTGGATCACCCAGAATGATACTAGGAATGTCGAGCTGACGATATTAAACCAGGCGCTTTGTGGGAGACAACCCATATGTATCATTGTTTACATTATTTTTTGAGTTTTGGTTTAAAATCTTATATGATGTCTTTATGTAATCCGTGTATTTGAGAAAATTATTTAGAAACATCTTTGTTTTCCTAATGTTGTAAAAAGACTGAGAATTTATTTGATCAAAATCAAAACGACCAAAATTTTGGAATTGGCGCATGATGTGCCAGTTTTGTGTATGATGTGACAAATTCCAGAGAGCTGGTGCATGATGCGTAGATCGGCACATAATATACCGCGGAGACAAAATGACTTAAAATTGTGACTTAAAATTGCTTCAAATGGCTATTTTTTGTGGTTTTTGGTGGGGACACCTTCAAATAACTTTTAAAAACTCTAAGACATATTTTAAGGGGGGAAATGAGGGAAGAGTCACCACTTTTCAATTCTTATGGCTTCCCACTCTAAAAAACTCCGCTAGATTTTGAATTTTCAACTAAGAAAGTTCATCAATTTTGATGCACAGAAGTTGCTTGATCGAGTTATAATGAAGAAAAAGCTTATCAAAGAGAGGGGATTAGTGAATCGAGGATTCAACGCACTAAATACTTGAGTCGAAGAAGTTATTGTGTAAGGGCATTGGGAAGTGCTTTGCTACACTACTGTCACTGTAGTTGTCCCTGTGGTGAGAAAATTTTATGTAAATCTTCATGGGATCAACCAAGGAATGATCTACATACGATGCAGGTTTGTGTAGTTCACTCCTTCGAGAATCAATGAAATGTTTATGATCGAGAATGTGTCTGTCTGCCACTATGCAAATTTTACCCCTACAAGAGACAACATGGATGAACTCTACCGTTACATTACAGATAAAGATGCTAATTGTCAAGCTCGAGATGATGAGAATGTGAGTTTTTCTGCATCATTGTTAAATTCTGCATCATTGTTAAATCAAACTTCAAAGGCATGACATTTCTTCATTTCCTCAAAATTACTGCCTACTATGAAAATTAGTAAGGTCATTAAAGAGAGTACTATCCTAAACTACTATACTGAAACTGGAAAAACTGTTGATATTGGAGCCATAATTGTAAAATCAGTTTTGGGTTTGATCGTGAATGGATTTGCAACTAGATTTGGACATCCATCTACTACTTTTCAACTCTGCAGTCAATCACAAGTATCTTATAAAAGTTGAAAGAAAGTATTACTGCCTTGGAAGTCGATGGATCCTGAAGTCTATTGCAATTGCATTAGAATGGGAGATGAAAATGATATGAATGTACTAATGGATCAAGGATTCCAAAATTCATCACCTATTCATCCCTACTACAATTCGAGTGCACTTTCAAAGAGAATTAAGGAGATATAGAAAGAGGTACATAATAATATGCATGCAATTGAGAATATTTCTGATGTTGGATCACCTGGATTGGAGACTCAAGGAACATTTTGAACATACAAGGTGTATTGAGAAGGAAAACTCAACTGATGAATTTTCTTTTAGGGCCTTCTACAATCTATATGTGCACTACCAGTCTATGGGAAATATCCAGAAGGACGAGAGTCAAGAAGATGTTTAAAGTTGAGTTAAGCACATAATGTTTTGTCTACTATTATTAGTTCTAGTTTTTTATGTTGGATTACCTTTACTTTCTATTCTTGCACTATCTATGTTTATTGCTTCGAAGTTTGATGTTTAGATTTTAGTGTTAAGATTTTAGTGTTAAGACTGTTAGTTTGTAATAACTCAGATTTTGTTTATAAGTATGAGTTTTGTGTTGTTTGTGAAAATTTGGTGTGAGTTTGATGTTTAATTATTCTTATAAAGGTTTATTTGAGTAAAATAGAGGTTGACGTCAAGTGGTACGGATTTATTTGAGTCAAATAGAGGGTGATGTAAAGCGGTACGGAGCAGATTTCCACAGAAACAAAGATTTGGCAAAAATACGCTCTGGCATATGATGTGAAATCGCATGAAAACCTTCATTTTTGCCGCTTAGTCATCTTCCATCCCCATCCCTTAGTCTAGGGCATCACATTTTGAGCTAAGGAGAAGGATTTGGAGGCAAAAAATCATAGATTTCATCTTCTCTTGTAAAGAGCTTCACTTTAACTTAGAAATTTTTTTAATTTCGCCATGGATTTTAGGAGATTCGAAAAATGGGTTTTTGATGAAAATGCTTGAAGAAAACTCATGGTGAAAAGTTTCTTACCAAATAATCTTGCTTAGGGAGTTAGATTTGTGATTTAGTAATTTATTTGGAATTTGTTTGGATTTTTGTAGAATCTCCGATGGCTCCCCACACAAAAAGAGGAAGAACTTCGGGTGAATTTGATGCTCGAAAGTTCGTTAATTCTAAATTCCAACACTATTACAATACACAAAATGAGACCCGTAGATTGATCCAAGAAAGGGAGTTTGCGAACCCGAAAAGACAGTTTGAAAGGTTGATTCTTGCTAGAAATTAGGATCGATTCTGCTACTTCACTGTTGTAGTGACATCTTCTTCTTGATGGTTCGGGAGTTTTACGCCAACCTAAGGTTCATGACAAGAGATCATATTTTTGTTAGAAGTACACAAGTTGAGTTTACCTCTGAAAGGATTATTGTTTTATATGGGCTCAGGAATGTCTTCCATGATGAATATGACACTTTTGTTATCACTGATTCATCACTGGAAGCAGTCATTGCCTTTCTAACTGAAGAGGGGAGTGAAAGATAAAGAATAACAAAATAGTTAACTTCCCCGCTTCCATGTTGATGATTCAGTCTAAAGTATGGCATCACTTCATCTCTGCCAGACTTTTACCTACAAATCATCTTGCTGATGTTACAAAGGATCAAACTATGTTGAACTATTGCATTCAGAACATGAATACAATAGATGTTGGTGCGCTTATAGTTCATCATGCTCAAAGTATTGCTGGTAGTGCTACTGCTGTAGGCTGGGGGCTTGGGATATCCTGCCATGATTTTCACTTTATGTGAACAATCAAAAGTTGAATCCCAAAGAAATGAAGAGAGATTACAGCCTCAGAATTTGATTGGGAGGCACGTTTCAAAGAGTAGAATTTTTTGTTGACTTTAAAAGTGGAAGAAGGGATCGACCCTCAACATCTGCAACATAGGCATCTACTTCTAGTTCTGCATCGTTGGAAGGTATTATGGACCAACTCATGATTCAACAATATGATATCATTAATATATAGACTTAGTTGGGCGAGATAGAAGCAAGGAATGTGGATAATGATGAATATCAGCAAAGGAGATTTCAACATGATATAGATTTTCAAAATGCTATGCTTAGACACTTCATGGGTGAACCCAATGTGAACTTTCTTATTTTCCCCAGCTTTGTTCCCTATGCTCTCATTCGTGATG
>NW_018231419.1:0-2916 GCF_001263595.1 Phalaenopsis equestris | reverse complement strand
AAGGGGAGCTATAAAGTGAGGAATAGAGTAAGGGAATGGATGAGAGTGATAGTGAGATGGAGAAAAAGAGTGAGAGAGAAAGTGAGCTATAGATAGAAGAATGGGAGAGAGAAAAGACAAAATAAAAGTTAGAGAGAGGGAATAAAGAGCGAAAGATGAGAAAAAAATTTGAGTTAAAGATAGTGAGGTAGAGAGAAAGTGAGTGAGGGAAGAGGGGAGAGGGAGTATGGAGAATAAAGGAAAAGCTCAAGATATAAAATACAAGAGTAGAAAGTAAGAAAGTGAGGGGAAGATAATGTGAGGAAAAAGAAGAGATATGGGCAAGTGAGTGGGAAAGAGAGAAGAGAGTGAAAAAAGAATAGACAAAATAAAGAGAGATGTTGGTATCAAAGGGGAGAGAAGGTGAGAGATAGAGAGAGAGACAATGAGAGATATACAGGGAGGGAGGGGAAAGAGAGAGCAAGAGAGAGGAAGTGGAGAGAGAGTGAGAGAGAGAATAAGAGTGAGACGGGGAGAGAATGTGAGAAGAGAAGAGAAAGAGAGATTGAAAGAGAGGGGGGAGAGAGAAATAAGCTAAGGGAGGGAGATTGAGAGAACATGAGAGCGCAAGAAAAATCAAGAAGGGTGAGTGGCCTAAGAGAGACCTTGAGAGAGCAATAGATAGAGGGACAAAGCGAGAGGAGGAGTGAGAGAGAGGGAGTGAGGATGGGAGAAGGAATGCGAGATAGAAAAGTGGGAGTTAAGGGGATAAAAGAGAGAGCGGAGAAGGAGATCTAAAAATAGCAGTTACATGTTTACATCTACTCAATTTATAAAACCAATTAACATACCTATTTCCATATCTAGGAATGAAAAAAAATATAGTAGAAAGCTATCCAAGCCAATCTCATGATTCATTAAACCCAGCGAGCAATGTGTCATCAAGAAGAAATCTGATCCAAAATGATCTGAACCAATAGCTTTGAATCAGATTCAACATGGATGAAATGCAGTCTGCATTGTTGAGAGAACCTAAGAGCCCAGTACATAGCAATAGCCTCAGCTTCCAAGACATCTTGAGCTAACATAGGAGAGAAGAAGTAAGGAAAACAAATTCCTAAGTGATATCTGAAAACACCCAATACCAGCCTCACCATGACTGAAGCTGCCATCAGTAGTGAGCTTAGACCAAGGGTGCAAATGTTTAAGCCAAAGCACAGTAGAAATCTGGAGACCTACACATGACACTCTTCTTTACATAAACTTTGGACAGATATTAGAAAACCCCTCGTGTTGGATTAATTTCATAAAAAAACTCATGCATTTACTCACCACCTGAGATTGGAAAATAAACATTTCCTCATATCTAGATGTGTTCCTATCTAACCATATAAACCAAGCAGTAACCTCTACAATAATGAAAAGTTAAGAAGCCTACCAATCCAACAAACAAACCTTAAAAGCAAGCCAGGAGAGGTTAAGAGTAGATATAGATAGCTGTGTAACAACAATATTATACACCTTTTGAGCTAATGAACAACTAAAAAATAAATGAGTCAATGACTCCTCCTCTCTACAAAGAATAAACCAAGAGGGGTTCCTCAACCCTTTTGAGTTTAAGGATGTCATCAGTAGAAAAAAAAGTTTAAGAAACAACCTCAAAATGAAGAAGGACATGGTGGGAGCGAGAAATTTAATCCAACAGGAAGAACCCCAATGCAAATTGTTTCATTTATTCAAAGCATTGTAAATGAAGGAAGAAATGGATTGAGAATAATTTTTTTTAAAAATGATATTATATTTAGTATTAATACAAAATGGGGTCTTCATAGTTTCTTGAATAAGGTCAGGAGGAAGGACATTAGAAAGAAGAGAGCCATTCCACTCATTTTCACACTAGAAACCAACAATTTGAAGTTTGGAATTAGTAACCTCGAGAACCTTATGGATAAGCTCACCTTCCATGGACTAGTTGTCTAACCAAAAATTAACTTGACCTTTACCTAGTTCATACATAAAGAGGTCCTCAGCTTGAGCTCTGACCTTAAGCAAATTCACTCAAATTTTAGAATCTCCTAATTTCTTCGGAACCATTGTAGGATGAGAACCTCTGCAATACTTTCTTCTCAAAAAGTGAACCCACAGAGAATCCTACTATCTAAACCTGATGCAAAATTTTCACAGATTCACCTGGCAATTGTGATTAAACCCTTAAAACCTAATCCACCAGCAGAAGCATGTTTGCAAAATGTTTTGACAACTAACCCAGTGCATTTGCTTCCTTTGACCCGTAGATAGGAACCTATTAAAACTCCTTTCTAACAATAGCTGGGTATTCTTCTTCATGACAGTCATTTGCATCAGGTAAGATGGAAAAGAAGTAATGATGCTCTTAACTAAAGTAATTCTACCCCCATTGGAAAGAATAGAAGAAGTCCAGTAGTTGAGTTGTTCTTGAATCTTAGTTAGGATGTCCTTTTATTGAGTCTATTTTATTCTACCATTTAGAAGTTGGACACCCAAATACTTCATTGGAAGGAAGAAAGCACTGAAGTTAATAAAATCTGTAATCCAATGTATAGTAAAAGCTTTCACATTTTTGTTGAAGAGGATAGAGGAACATATAGAGAGTGAGAAGGTAAAAGAAAGTGATAGAGAAAAAGATTAAGAATGAAGAATGAGAGTGAGAGAGAGGGAGAGATAGCATATGATGAAAGGAGGGAGAGAGCGAGAGATGATAAAGTATCAACCTTCTTAATAAATATATCTCCCTCTTTTTCACTCCTCTTTTCACTCATAAACCATCCCTCCCTCACTCCCTCCCTCCCTCAATCATTAACCCTCCCCCCACATCGCTCAAAATCTCTTTCACTCTCCTCTATCCAAATCTATCTACTCTCTTACTCTCTCCCTCACTTTGTCTATCTTTTTCTATCA
>NW_018231418.1:0-2044 GCF_001263595.1 Phalaenopsis equestris | reverse complement strand
AAAATGAGGGTAATCTTATGAGAAAACATGTAATGACTAAGTATTTGGGTGAAAAAAATTAAATCTAGGCAATGCTTCTCGATAGGCGAATGCTTTACTTCTATGGGTATTAGACGACTACTCAAGTAGTATAGCACATTTTCCTTACCCTCGTCATTAACTTAGGCTAATAGTGCTCCAAGAGAGTCATTTACGGTGGCTGAGTCATTTACGGTTGCAGTATAAATTATCAGCAGTTTTTAAAGGATAGGGGCTGCCAAAATAAGAGATGTCATCAAGTATTGTTTAACATCTTTGAAGGCCCGCTGGTATTTGTCTTCACAAATGAATTTGGCATCTTTTTTAATTAATGTTGAAAAGGGCTGACACCTACCTCAGAGATTAGACATAAAACATCTCAAATATGTCAACTTTCCTTGAAATGAACGTAGTTGTTTTAAAGTTTTAGTAGGAGCATCTCCAATACAGCTTTAATCTTATCTGGGTTGATCTCGATTCCCCCGATGAAGAACAACAAACTCTAGAATTTTCCCAGAGGTAATGCCAAAGGCACACTTTAAGAGATTTATCTTAAGATTATATTGTCGTAATCGTTCGAACAAGATCCTCAAATCATACAAATGGTCCAATTTCTGTTTACTTTTGATGACTAAATCATCCAAATAGCACTCCACTTGGTTGTGAATGGGGTCATCAATGATTTTCATCATTTCTTATTGATATGTTGCTCTAGCATTCTTTAATCCAAATGACATCACTTTGTAGCAAAAAATCCCAATCTGTATTCTGAATGCTATAAGTACTGCATCTTCTGGAGCCATCTTTATCTGATTATATCCTGAAGATCCATCCTTAAAGAAGAAGATCTCCTGTGTCGAAGCAAAGTCTATCATTAACTCTGGTATTAGCAGTGGAAACTCATCTTTTGGGCATGCCTTATTTAGATCCCTGAAATTGACACATACACAGATTTCTCCATTTTGCTTCTTAACTGGTACAATATTGGCTAACCATGTGGGGTATTGCTCTTCTCTTGCAAAGTTAGTGTCTATTATTTTCTTCAAATCGACAATGACTTGTTGCTCTATTTCAAGGCGCATTCTTCTGGGAGCTTGTTTTACTGGGGTCATATTTTTGTCTACCCCAAGCTTATGCACTGTAAATTCCGCAGATAGCCTTGGAATTTCATCTTTGCTCCAAGTGAAGCACTCTTTAAATTTCAATAATAGCTTTGTCAGCTCTATGGATTCTCTCTCGTCGAGTAAGGAACTTATAAAGGTTGGTCATTATAAAGGTTGGATAAAAGTTGGTCAGAGCTGCTCCTCAAACTCGAGGTCGACTTCTTTTAACTCATAAACCATTGACTTAATCTCTTCTTCAAATTCTGGTAGAGCATCATCAATTAACTGTTCTTGAGTATCATCCTCTACACCGAGGCAGTCCTCTTCTAATACATTACTAACAATCATGCAAAATTCTGAATCATCAACTAGTCCTACAGTACCAAATTGAGGACCGTATTTTGAATTAGGAGTTCGGCTTTTAACATTCCACAATTTTTCAAAAAGTTGTAGCTTATCTTTTGGCATTTGTTTTGGAACATATCCTTCTTGAGTTAATTTTTGTACACAAGGAGAAAAGTAACCAAAAGGTAACTCCATTATTAGAATCATCATCTAAATTTACATGATTTTTAGAACCAGTAGAAAGGGAAGCATGATAAAACTTGATCGGTTTCAAACCATCACTATGGTCTTCCCTGACCTTTAGACCCTCAACCTTTTGAGTATAGATCAGAGTAAGGGTAATGGCATTCACATAGTGGTTGATCCAATCATACATCGACTCATATTCATCTTTTTCAACGTCTTCCAAGGATCTCGTATTTTGAGGTTTCTTTAGCTTCATCATCATCATGTCTTCTTAGGAACTTCCTTCATCAGAACTTTCTTCCATGTAAATGTTCATGGTTAGCCTAGTCCGTTCAATAATCATGTGGGTTCTTCCTTGTCCACATCCCCGGCCTCGATCTCAGGTGTATGGG
>NW_018231417.1:0-1236 GCF_001263595.1 Phalaenopsis equestris | reverse complement strand
AATTAATTAAAAAAATTAAAAAATTAAAAAAATTCAAAAATAAAAAAAAAATTTATTTAAGAGTTATTTTTAAGAAATTTTTCTTTGCTTATTATATTTGCTCATGCGAAATATTGGATCTAAAGGTTTAATACCTTATAAATTCAGAATTAGAACGTACTATTAGAAAAATTCAAAAAAAACAAAAAGAAATTAAAAACTTACGAAATGGTGAATAACTTAAATAATCAAATAAAAGAAAATTGACAAAAACCTTTAAAAGATTATGCTAATCCGACAGTAGATGAACTTCACTTGACTATTCAACATCTTGATGTTGCTGCTTAAGACTCGATCATATATCTGTTCAAGCTCAACAAAAGTATTTAATTGTTTCATTTCAGTTTGGAGGAACACCTACTGAAGATCTAAACTTATATTTTGCTAGTTTTCTTGAATGACGGAGTGTCATTAAATATGACGGAGTGTCAAATGATGTTGTTAGGCTTAGAATTTTTCCTTTTTCATTAAGGGATAAAACTAAAGCTTGGTTAAATCCATTAACACCTGGATCTATCAGAACTTAGTGAGAACTATCACAAAAATTCTTAGCTAAATATTTTCCACCCTCGAAAACTGCTAAGCTTAGAAATGATATTACATCTTTTTGTCAATTTGAAGGGGAATCAATATATGAAGCTTGAGAAAGATTTAAGGATCTTTTTAGAAAATGTCCACACCATGCTCTACCAGATTAGTTAATAATTCAAACATTTTATAATGGATTGGTAGAAATCACTTACATCTATTATATATGTTATTGCGGGTGGATCACTAATGTCAAAATATTTTGATGAAGCATATTCTTTAATTAAAGAAATGGCTGCTAACAATTTTCAACGATCCTCTGAAAGGGTAAATCTTAATAGAGTAGCTAGTATTAATGATTATGATGCAATGTCTATTTTAGCATCTCAAATTGCTGCTATTTAAAAAAGATTAATCAAATAGGAGTGAACTATTCTCAAATAACATATATAATCCCAACATTATTTGGGGCTTAAATAGAATGTTTTTTATTACTTGATAACGATACGTATACTTTTATAGAATCCCAACATTAATTGCTTAAATTTCTTATTCATAAAATATTACATCTAGCTTTTGGCAATGTTCCATAGCGGAGTCAATTATATAATTTTTTCACAACTATATTTCACTTGGGATCAAGTTTTTGGTGTCGTTGCCGGGGAAGGT
>NW_018231416.1:0-14930 GCF_001263595.1 Phalaenopsis equestris | reverse complement strand
CTGTGGCATCTGAGACATGGTTTAAGTCGGCATCATGACTTGTTTTGAGGTGTAAATAAGTTCCTTGATTGTTTTCTCTTTCAAGAAGCTGACAGAAACAAGAGAATGTAAATTATTAAGAGCTTAATTTAGCCCAGATAATGTTTATTCTTTACTATTACCTTTTTGAGGTGTGAGATCTTTAAGTATCTATAGTTGATGTTATGATTCCCTTGTTTAGGCGTATTCATTTAAACTTATATCTTTTGATTGCTTTTAATTTTCAATTTTTTTATTAGTTTTATTTGCAATGTGGTAAATTTTAAAAGTGGGAGTTATGCTGTCTTTAGCCATCTGTAGTAAAAAAAAATACAATAAATAGGTTCTAAAGGGGAAACCTTGGCTGGAAATAAAATATTCTTCTTTTGTTGAGAATGCTCCTTTGCTAATGAGAATGAAACTTGGTTGCTTATATGAAGGCCAACCAAGTCTAGCCTTGCAATCTGACAATGCTTAATGATACAGGATTTTATGACAATTATAATGAAGGAAAATTTAGTCACTATAGACATTTGAAATGACTTTTATAGTTACAATTGAGATTTTGATCCTTTAACAAAGGATTTATGACATTTTAATTAGGATAGACTGAATAAGGGTATGTACAACGGACTTATAGAAGTTTTCTATTTCGTTCTAAGCACTAGCATAGGATGAACAAATTCCTACAAAGAACAATTTTAAAAAATTTTATGAGTGCATTTACAAAATTTATCCACCACATAAATACATACTCTTGCTTAATTTAAAATAATGATGCACACTTACATTTTTCTTTATCAGCAATGACAAGAACTTTTTATCCGTGAGTATTTTTTTGCTCTTCTAGCGAAACATCCTTGGTGGCGTATCTTCGAGAAACTCAATCCTTCTCCTACACAGTTTTGGAATGATTTTAGAAATTTCAATTTTCCTAAAATAAATAGTTCAATTTTTTTTATTTATGAAGAATTTATACAAAAATTTATGAGTACAAGTTTTTTCCCTTCTAGTATTAGAAGATTTTGAGGTCTTCCTATTTTAAGTCTTTTGGATTTCCTTTCCAACGTTGGTTTGGAGCCGATATGCTTGCCATATTACTAATTAATATTAAAAGGCCTTCTCATTCTAATTTGAGTTTGTCGATTGCATACCATATGTAGGGTTGTTATGTACAAGTATCATCAAGCCGAGTGGAACCGAGTATGTCCTAGATTGAATTTGGCTTGATAATATTATAAGTTTTTTTATGTTTGATTCAAGCTCTTAAGCCAAGCTTTCGTATGTATGTTCATATTTGATTTGTTTAATATTTTAATAATTATATATGCTTGTACTTTACTTGTTTATTTTAATTGGACAATTACATCAGCTAGTTAATAAACAAGATAAAAATTTAAATGAGTATTTGACTTTTTATATAAATTTATTAAAAAAATATTTTTTATACATCTAAATAAATAAGCAATAGAATAAATTTTGAATTAGTATTCAAGTAATTTTCTTGTAATCAAATAATATAAATAAATCCTAACAAATTAGTTCATTGAAATAATTAAATAAGTTATTGCATTAGATTAATATGAATATTGAAATTAAATTATTATATGTTACTATTAAATTTATAATTAAATAATATTTAGTTTATCAAATTTTATTTAAATAATATCTCATGTAAGTATAATTCATTTAAGAAGTTATTTAATGAACACTAAATGAGCTTTTTCGTGAACATAATTAAATAAGTTAAACCTCTTTATGTTTAGTTTATTTAATCTTCGAGTTCTTAAAAATGTTCAAACTTGTTTATTTATTAATTTGAACAAACATGATCAAGCATTAATTGAGACATGTTCCAATAGTTCATCAAGTGCATTGGTTCATTCACAACCCTTACAAAATGGCTGCTACTTCAACCTTTTGAAGAACCGAGTCTCTTGCTTGAACTTGTTTATCATGAACATTCATATTATAATACTTTACAATCTCTCCTTATATTCTAACACAGTTCTGTGGTGATCTAGTTATAGTAATTTAACTTTTTGAAAATTTACGTCACCTAAAAATTTCTCTCATGAGTGTTCACATTATAATACTTCGTAACTTGCCTTCGAATTTGTTCAGAAACATGTTGAACCAGTTGCGTAAGGTGTTCCTCCATATTCTGCAACTGTTCGTAGGTGAAGTTGTCATTGTAATGTTTATTTTGTGGAGTTCAATTTCTAGAGTTTGGCGGACATGTGATCTGGCTACTAGTTCTAACCACTTCCCCTCTCACCAAATCAAAATTATTTAGCAAGAAATTTGTTGAACCCATTTATAGAGTATGAAATTAACTTAAAAATTGAGAAGAGTGAAAAGAGGAATCTAATCTTAATTGATGAACTTTAATTATAGAGAGTTTAATCAACTCCTTTCACTCAAATGGGTGAATCAAACCAGACGAGATAGGTTTCACTTCGAGAAGAAGGCTAAAATTCTAGAGTTTAGATTTGAATTTTGGTTCAAAGTCCAAGATCCACGGTTCATTTCTATATGCCTGAAACCTAGCCTTTCATTTTTAGCATCTTAACACAACATATTGTTGAATAATCATAATAAATGCTATTGTGAACTATATTGTGATTCAGAAGGCTACTCCTTTCGTTCTTGGAAATAATTTGAAGAAATAACTTGAAGAGTTCTTTGCTATGGAACTAATATTACTGCCATGTTTATGGTTGGTTTGCAATGCTATCGTTCTTGGAAAGAACACTTCAAGTCTTTTCATGAGGTGGTTGAAGGCTCACTGCGTTATGCAACATTGTTGGTTAACATGCTGCATGCGAGCCATAATTGTTAGTAAGGATCATACTCAGGCTTGAAGTGTTTGTTGGAAGCCAATATTGACACTTCATCACTAAGTTTATTTATCTACATTGAAATTCCCTTTTGTCATCTGCGCCAATTTTGTTTCATGGATATAAACGTTTTCAAAACTTGAATATGTCAAAACCAATTTCTTTATGGGCTTAACTTGTAAGAAGTGGCCTTTTCAATCTATTTCTCGTAAATGAATTAATTATAAACGTTGGTGGTGGCTTCATCTAATTCAATTTTATGTAAATTTTCATCCATGCACTAATCATCTTTTAGGTTTCTGACCACTTTTTGGAACATTGAATCCATAGTCATCAACAGCTGGTTCGGGAATATTGGTTCTGGTAAAATATCAATTTTTTAAATTTCCTAATACTAATTTGCGGAGTCAAACTGCTGTATATATTCATTTCTCCTCATTCTTTTAGATATATCAGGTCTAACAATTTTGTACATGACATGGTGAAATCATGACTTGATTGTCAGTTTATATCTTTCTCCCACTCAATTTCCATGCCACATCAATCATTCTTTTGGCCCTCAAGTGGGTCTGGAGTTGGAGTCTTATCTTGGATTTTGGGTTCGATTATCTTCTGGTGGTGCTATTTACAACTTATACTTTGGATATCTTACATCCCTTATTATTGCATGTTGCAATATTTTATTACCACTTTTTTGTATCTATAGGAGAGCTTCGGTTGGATTTTCTTCCAACACAATTAGGTTTTTGGTGGCAGTAGTGACTGATTCTTTTGCTAATTTTTTGTTTATGATTGATATATAATAAACTATATTGAGCATTCTAATTATAAATAAAGAGATTCAGGCATGTACAAAATTGAGATTCAGGCAGTAATGACTCCTAAGTATGGCAGTAATATTTATAAATAGCTTTTGAAACATTTAAGTTTCTGTTATCAACGATGTGAATGGTATATTTGCTATACTTATATCTGAAAAGATATGTTTGTTGTATACTTCAGTGTGCACATGTAATGGCTATGGCAGTTCAGAAAATATTCCCAAATTCCAAGGTTACAATTGGTCCTTGGATAGACAATGGATTCTATTATGACTTTGACATGGAGCCTTTAACTGATAGGGATTTGAAGAGAATAAAAATGGAAATGGTAAGAATAGTGTGAATCATGGTTTGAAGGCCACTTAATTTTTTAATTGGGATTTGCTTATCATTTCAGGGCACGGAATTTATTTCTTGCATCATCTGTAGGATCGGATCATTAAGCGCAATCTACCTTTACGGAAAGAAGATGTTTCCAGAGAAGAAGCTAAAAACAGAATATCAGCAATCAATGAGCCTTACAAACTGGAGATCTTGGAAAGCATCAAGCAAGATTCTATTACTATTTATCATATAGGTTTGATAAGCTATTTTATTTATAATCAAAAGTGTCAAAATAGCTCAAAGATTCTTTGCAGGGGGGGCATTTTAGTCCCATAGTCTCTCGAAGTGTCAATTTAGTCCTTAGATTTTTTTAATATGGGCTGAAATAATTCCTACGGAGGACTAATTAGGAGAACTATTTCAACCCCAATTTAAAATATCTGGGAACTAATTTGACATTGTTATAGACTCCGGGAGTAATATAAATAGTCGGGGAACTTGTTTGACACTTTTTATTTTTGTTTCTTTTCATTTCTTTATCTATCAGTCAAATCTTTGCTCATTAAGATCTACTGAAAACAGGAGATGAGTGGTGGGACCTTTTTGCCGGCCCCCATGTTGACTCTACTGGACATATTAATGCAAAGGCGGTTGAACTTGAATCAGTTGCTGGCGCCTATTGGAGGGGAGATGAAAATAGGCAAATGCTGCAAAGGATATATGGTACAGCATGGGAGACTGAGGAGCAGCTAAAAGCATACCTTAAATTTAAAGAGGAAGCGAAGCGGCGTGATCATAGGCGTTTGGGCCAGGATCTTGATCTTTTTTCTATTCAGGTCTTCTTCTTAATTTTAGAATTCTTATACTGTCAATTTTTCTAACCAAATAGCCTTATGTGTTCTCATAAATTATGGTTATAAATATTTGGTTCTTTCTCACATGAATGGGTTGCAAATTCCAGTATCATGTAAACTTGACTAATTAAACAAGTTTACTTGAAAGGTTTATAAATATTACTGCCATAGTTGGGAGTCAATACTATGGAACTAATTTGACAGATCTGCTCTTTTTAATATTTTAATCGGTTATATTTTTCTATGCCATGTTCATTCATCTTAATACTAATTGTTGAAAGCTAACCTTTAAACGCTTGGCAAGCATCATTGTATTTCTAGCTTCATGTTGTTGAAAAAATGACCTTCCAGTTAAGATCTTGCATTGTGTAATAATGTTAGTATTTATGATATCCTGCCAAAATATTTTTTTATTTGGATGAATGTTCTTTCTAGTTTAGTTATTTATTACCTCTGAGAGGCAGATGCTGGTGGTGGCCTGGTGTTCTGGCATCCTAAAGGTGCCATGGTTAGGCACATCATTGAAGATTCATGGAAGAAAATTCATTTACAACATGGTTATGAACTTCTCTATACTCCTCATGTTGCGAAGGCAGATCTCTGGAAAATTAGTGGGCATTTAGATTTCTACAAGGAAAATATGTATGATCAGATGAATATTGAAGATGAACTCTATCAGCTTCGGCCCATGAATTGTCCTTACCACATTTTAGTTTATAAGCATAAGCTGCATTCATATAGGGAGTTTCCGATCAGATTGGCAGAGTTGGGAACAGTATACCGTTATGAACTCTCCGGTAGCTTGCATGGCCTCTTTCGTGTGAGAGGGTTCACCCAGGTTTGTCTTTCTCATGATTTCTGTGTATGATGGATCTAATATAGGAAAATATGGATTATTTTTAATTTTGATGTGAAATATGGTCATTTGTCAGTTTGTAAAGCCTTATCTTGTAGCATGTTCTATTATAATTAAGGTCCAATGATCATGTAATATGTGGACTATAAAATTGTGATTATTTAAATGAATTTGATGCTTTGCATGGCTTCTTCCTCTTAAAATTTGTTTCAAGTGCCTCCATCTTGGCTGTGCGAGATTTGTTTCTCTCTCTTCTATCTTCAATCATTTCAAAGCTTCCAGAAGTCTTCATTGTATCTCTCTCTCTCTCTCTCTCTACAGAAGATCCATGTTGTATTTATTGTTTATTATTGTTTATTATTGTTTGACGGCTCGTCATGTTAATAAATCTTTTACACAGCTTCCGTAATGAACTGACAATATTCTGCTCATGCAGGATGATGCACATATATTTTGTTTGGAGGAACAAATCAAAGATGAAATCAGGGATGTACTTGATTTGACAGAAGAGATATTGCTTCAATTTGGCTTTAGAAAATATGAAATAAACCTGTCAACTAGGCCACAGAAGTTTGTTGGCAGTGATGAGATATGGGAGAAAGCAACTAAAGCACTGAGAGATGCTTTGAGCGATAAAGGTTGGGACTACCAAGTAGATGAAGGTGGTGGCGCATTTTATGGTCCAAAGGTCGATCTCAAAATTGAAGATGCACTTGGGAGAAAATGGCAATGTTCCACTGTTCAGGTCAATCATGCAAAATTTTCTACATGTTATTTCATGAACACATTCTTAGAGATCAAAGCTTTCTTTTTTTTTAATCAAAATATCATTTTGATAGTAAGTAAAATTTACTGAGGAGCTTTTCTGTGTGACTTTTGCAGGTTGATTTTAACTTGCCTCAGCGCTTTGACATTACTTATGTAGATTCCGATGCTCAAAAAAGACGACCTATCTTGATCCATAGAGCTATTCTTGGGTCCTTGGAGCGGTTCTTTGGCGTCCTTATTGAACATTATGCTGGCGTTTTTCCACTCTGGATCTCTCCTATCCAAGCTCGACTTTTACCTGTCACCGATTCTGAGGTATGATCTAAGCATGTATCGTTTGGTTTCTTTGTTAATAATTAAAGTATCTTGGCATTACAATTTACCATGTAGATTCTGAGCCTTTTTTTATTAAAATAATTAACCTAAACCGGAGCATGGGACTAGGAATGCAGGCCTTTTGCGAGTGAATGGTTTAAGAAGTGTGCATAATGTCAAATAAGTAATGGGGCACTTACATACCACCCAACACCTAAACTTTTGATTTTTACATTTACATCATGCAAATCTTTCATATCACATCAAAAATATCAATATTTTAACTTCTAGAAAGTGAAATACATCTTTTCATGCATAAGTAAGGTAGCACATATGGAAAAATTGAAGTTTAGATGTTAGTTATTGTTATAAGTTATATTAGAAAATTATTTATTCATTAGAAGTTATAAGGATTAGATTTATTTCCTAATATAATTTTATTCTCTTTCCTATTTTATATTTAATTCCTTGGATTAAAAGTTATTTCCTTTTCTATTTTATGTTATTTCCTTTATCTCCAAATATTTAATATGAATTAATATGAATTGATTAATTGGAAATATTAGGTGATATATCTTTCCTTTCATATTATTTCTTTTTTATTATTTTTCCTATTTAAGGATTCATGTAATGGTTATTTATACCTCATCTCATATCAATGAAATAAATTTTCTTTAATTCTGCATTATTCTGAATTTCAACATAGTATGAGAGCCTAAATTCTAACCCTAGCCTCCATTCCTTCTTCCAGAACCACCAGACTTCCTTCCTTCCATCCTCCGTGCAGGAGAGGGACAGTCATCTTGGTATTTGAAACAACAAAATTTTCTTCTCCCTGTAGGGCCTGCATTTTTTCCTAGCAGTCGTCCCCTCTAGCTATTTTTCCCAACCACTGGCCTGCTCTGCAGCCGGCTAGCCCTTCTCGATTTTCAACACAACCGCCGGTCTTCCCTGCAAGTAGCTACCGAACTTCCCTGCAAGCACAACCGACGGTCTTCTCCGCCTGTTTTTTGTAGATCCTTCCCACTGTTTTTTGAAGCATGCTCTCTGCAGCAGTCCGGCTTCCGACTTCCCTGATTTCCTCTGCTTGTCCAAATTTTTAGTAGTCGGCTTCCCAGTTTCCAGCAATTTGACTTTCTTGATTTTCTGCAATTCGTGGAGGAGGGAGTGGTTCTGGCCTTGGTTCCCTTCTCCTTGAGAGATTATATGTCGGTTATGACAAAAAATCAAAGCTTGGTTTTACTGTTTACCCATCGCCCTAGGTGTCCACATCAGTTGTTGAGCCTTACAGTAGTGTCCTCTCCACACACTCCCTTCTAAAGCACACCGATGTTGCCATTCTCCTAGATAATGAAGCTATTTATGACATTTGCAGGCATTCTCTTGACATTATTGAGCGCACTACATACACCAACTTTAATCGGCTGGCTTCCCAGGTGATTTCATCCTTCACTGCCTCCCTTAGGTTTGATGTCGCACTGAACATGGATGTGACCAAGTTTCAGTCTAACCTTGTTCCATACCCACGGATCCACTTCATGCTTTCATGCTACACTTTATTATCTCAACTGACGAAGCATATCACGAGCAACTCTCTGGTGTCGAAATCACCAACAGTGCCTTTAAGCCATCCTCCATGACGACCAAATGTGATCCCCACTATGGCAAGTACATGGTTTGTCGTCTCATGTATTAAAGAGATGTGGTGCCCAAGGATGTGAATGCTACTATTGTCACCATTAAGACCAAGCACGCCATCCAATTACGCCATCTAGTTTGTTAACTGCTACTTGGCTGGCTTTAAGTGTGGCACTAATTACCAGTCGCCTACTGTTGTTCCTGGTGGCAACCTCGCCAAGGTGCAGAGAGCGATTTGCTTGATATCTAACTCCACTAACTTTGAAGAGTTGTTCTTTCGCATCGATCATAAGCTTGATCTTATGTATTTAAAGCGTGCCTTTGTGCATTGGTATGGTGGTGAGGGCTCCATCGTTTTTTTCCTATTGCCCAAAAAACTTCACGTAGCTCCTTTCCTGCTACCTGAACTCTACAACCGGAAGTATCCTGTTACATGCCCTCTTCAGTGCAAAGTCTTTTCCTCCAGAGATTTTCCCTTGCAGGATGACCTTCTCTGGAGCGTTTCTTGCATTAGGCCCTCATCTAAACTTTTTCCTACATCAGGCCCTATTTCGGAATCCTTCCTGCAGCGGACCCTCATTCTCCTTTAGAGTTTTTCCTTTTTCTGCAAGTCATATATTGCAGCTTTTTCTGTTAGTTGTCTACTTTCCTGCAAACTTCCTTGCAAACTTCCCTGCAGCATTACCCGTAGGAGTCTTCTGCTTAACTACATACACTGCAGGAATTGCAATGAAAGACAATCACAATTGTCCACTTTCCTGGAAATTTCTCTATAACATTACTTATAAGAGTCTTCCGTCTACCTCCAGACATTGCAGGAGTTGCAGATAAAGTAAATCACAGTTGTTTACTTCCCTGCAAACTCTCTTGTAGTATTACCTGTAGGTGTCTTCCGTCTCCTACACACTGCAGAAACTGCAGTCAAAGACAACCTGTAACATTACCTGTAGGAGCCTTCTGTTTAACTATATGCACTGCAGGAATTGCAATGAAAGACAATCACAATTGCCCACTTTCCTGCAAATTTCTCTATAAGATTACTTGTAAGAGTCTTCCGTCTATCTACAGACATTGTAGGAGTTGTAGACAAAGTCAATCACAGTTGTTTACTTCCCCGGAAACTCTCCTACAACATTAGCTGTAGGTGTATTCCGTCTACCTACACACTGCAGAAACTACAGTCAAAGAAAACCGCAGTTAACTAGAAGTTAGTTTTTTCTGCATGCTGTCTATTTCTCTGCAAATTCCTCTGCAACATTACCTGTAGTAATCTTCTGCCTACTTACAGACACTACAGGAACTGTGGTGAAAGGCAACTGCAGTATGGGATGAAGATTTCAAGTTTTTTCTCACAGGATTTTCGTCGCTCATTGTTTATGATTTCAGATCTAAGTTGAGTATAGTTTTCAACCATGTTTCAACTTGAGGGGGGTATTAGAAGTTATATTAGGAAATAATTTATTCATACTAAAAGTTATGAGAATTAAATTTAATTTCTAATATAATTTTATTTTTTTTCTATTTTAAATTTATTTCACTGGATTAGGAGTTATTTTCTTTCTTATTTTAGACTTTTCTATTTTATGTTATTTCCTTTTTCACCAAATAATTAATATGAATCTCTTAATTAGAGATATTAGGTGAAATATTTTTCTTTTCATATTTTTTTCTTTTTTATCATCTTTCTTATCTTAGGATTTATGTAAGAGTTATTTATACTCTCTCTCGTATCAATAAAATAAATTATGCTTAATTTCGCATTATTCTGAATTTCAACAAATATGTAAATACATTAGAATTGAGTGGTATGCATGTAAATCTTCATTAATTTGAGCATTTATATAGATACCACCTAAATTCCTATGTATATTCATGTCTAACATCTAAAGTTTACTTTTCACATTTATAACACTTGAAATTTTCATATTACATTAAAAATATCAATATTTTAACTATAAAAAGTGAAATAGGCCTTTTCATAAACAAGCAAGATGGTATCTATGTAAAAATTGAATTTTAAGTGTTGGATACGTAAATACGTAGGAATTAAGTGGTATGTATGTAAATCTTCCTATATATTTTTTGCGTCCAAGTTTTGTTAGTAAAAAATGGAACCAACATTTTCGGTAGGTTGTTCAAGCGACGCTTTCTGCTCCTTTTTCTATCCTGGATGCATTTGATTAATAACTCATTTACCATCAGTGCTTTTGACATGAATTAATAAATTTACAGGCAACATTTAGGAAAGAAGACTCAATGTGAAAACCTTTTGTTTGTATATATTTCAGGTGAACTACTGCAAGGAGATCGTTTCTTCTTTGAAATCAGCCGGCATTCGCGCCGAGCTTTTGCATGGCGAGCGCCTACCAAAGCTAATAAGGAATGCAGAGAAGCAAAAAATTCCTCTGATGGCAGTAGTTGGACCAAAGGAAGTTGAGAGCCGGACTGTAACTGTGAGGTCGCGTTATGGTGGCGAGCTGGGAACTATGACTGTTGATGAGTTCATTAATGGTGTCACGTCCGCTGTTGAGAAGAAGACCTCTTGGTAGAGAAGCCTGATCGTACTTTCAGAAGTTCTGAAGATAAATAAACGAGTTCATAAACCCAGTGCATGTTCTGTCTGAAAAATATCGAAGTTCCTTGTGAATTCTATCCTCCTTTAATCTTCTTCTTATGTTTATTTCTTTGTTAAATTGGAATATATTTGAATATCTGTTTAGTTATGTCTGTATTCGTCTGATGGAACTTATATAAACACTCTTTATTTATGAAGCATATGCTTAATTTTAGGAATAAGAGGATCGAGAAATTAATTAGAAAATATAATATTATGCATAGATTCTCTACTGCTTATCATCCCCAAACTAGTGGTCTAGCAGAAACATCAAATCGTGAAATAATTAGAATTTTAGAAAAAGTTGTAAATCCTTATAAATTGGATTGGTCTGCTATATTAGATATTGTACTATGGGCATATAAAACTGCCTATAAGACTCTTATTAGAATGTCCCCATATAAAATTATTTTTGGTAAAACATGTCACTTACTAGTAGAGTTGGAACATAAGGCATTTTGGGCTATTAAGAAATTTAATTTTAATCTAAAGGATGCCGGTGAGAAAAGATTAATGAAACTCAATGAACTAAAGGAGATTAGAAATGAAGCATTTGATAATGCAAAGATCTATAAAGAGAAAATGAAAATATGACATGATCAGAAGATTATAAGAAAGAAATTTAAACATGTACAAGAAGTTCTATTTTATAATACTAGATTGAGATTATTTCCAGGAAAACTGAAATCTAGATGGTTAGGATCATTCAATGTTATCAAAGTCTACCATTATGGAACTCTTATTGTTAAAGATCCTAAAACTAGAAAGATATTTAAAGTTAATGGGCATCGATTGAAACATTATTATGAAGGGTGCATGCCATAATTTAAAGAAATTTTGAGGTTGAGTCATCTTTAATAAACATTGGTACGTCGGGCTGATGACATTAAACCAAGTGCTTTGTGGGAGGCAACCAATAAATATATATATATATATATATTAGTATTTTAAAAAAATCTAATTAACTACAAGGCTACAAAGATTTATAATCAATTAAAATATTTATTAAGAAAATTGAATAAAAATTATTAAATTAGATTCAAATTTATTAGTAAATTTTTTAAATCTTAAATTTTGGGACCATCAGATCGGATGAATGATCAGATTTTGAAAGGAAAAATCAAAATTTGGGTTATTCAAATTTACACATAGCAAACCCCACTCCAAAAAGAATATTTCTGGCTTCTCAAAACTTTGAAACTATTTAAAATCAAATCTGGGGCCATTGTTGAGGGTTAAAAAGCTAAACCGGGACCTTAAACCTCAAGACGGGCTCTTTGGCCAGGCGTGACCATGCCCAAACGGGCGTGATTACGCCAGGTGTGACCAGCCGTCACACGCATTTGCATGTGATAGCTCCTTTTCCACTTTTAACCCAATTCGTCCCCTTGTTTCTTATGCTTCTTCTTCTCGACACCCACAATGCCGCCTAGGATAAACCCTTGGGAGGCACATATCAACCACAAAACACTCAGATTCGGATACTCCTCCTATCTTAGGTGAGATCTTCAAAGCTTTTATAGTTTTACCATGAGTTTTGGGTTTTCTTTTCCTACACCTTCCTAAATCTTCCACCCACAATGCCGCCTAGGATGAGAGGAAGGGGAATCACCTATTATGATGATAGAAAATTTGTGAGTTTAGCAGCCTCCCAAAGATATTCTGTTCCTATTTTGAGGAAGAGGCTAATTCCTGAAAGAATTTTCTAAACACGGGTCTGAGATTTAGGCTATGATAGTGAGCTAGGGGTGGCGTAGATTTTGTGCCATGTAGCTCCTGTCGTCATCCCTACAGTTCAAGAGATTTATGCAATGTCAACAAGTCTGTTAACGCGCAAGTTTTCGAGCAGGATCAGGTTCCTTTTGATCCAACTACCATTAATCTCCTATTCTGCCTCAACGACATTCCCAAAAGCGAATATTCAGAGTTTGATCTCCAGATTATGGACGATGTGGAGATGGTGAAGCAGGACGACGACTAGGGGAGGTCTGATGGGTGCTTTTGTTTAATGTTTCTGACATTTTTTCATTGTATTTTGAACTACTCATTTGTTGTATGATGATGCCTGGACTATGTATAGATTTATTACTTGCATTTCTGAATTTTTAATATACTATTATTTACATTTCTTGACTGCACTTGACTATGTAGTATTTTTTTTTTTGGACTATGTATTGTGGTGATATGGTAGCACTTTCCGTGCTTTTCCTTTCATTATGCTCGAGAAATATTGTTGTTTATACAGATCAAACTGAGAGTTTCAAAATTATTTTGGATGCAAATGCTCATTAAAAAGGAAAATTAATGTTATTTTTGAATTAACCAATTTTTTACTTTAACAAACTGCTTTCCTAAGTTTAGTAAAATCTCTAAATAGTTAAAAGTGTACAATTAAATATTTATGCTAGTTGAAAATATTTTAAAACTCTTAAATTGATAACCCGAACCTTCACATGAAACATAATACATCAATAAATTTTATTAAAAAAAATTCACAAATCATCAAAATTCACAAGGAAGATTGTGCATTCAAAGCCTTAAAAAGAATTGTGCTCCACCCGATATAATAATTCTTAGTTAGATGTAGCAAAGAGAAATAATATATATATATATATATATATAGTTAGATGTAGCAAAGAGAAATTATATATATATATATATATATATATATTAAAGGAAATCGATATTTGACATAGGCCCAAATACCGATTTCCCAGACCCTAGGCCCCATGATGAGAGCCCGCGCCAAGTGCCTAAATTTTCGAGAACCCAACGCCACTTGGGATCCAACCCATGACCTGAGTGGACTTACAGTGTACCCCACCAACCAGCAGACCACGACTTACGACACACACACACGCGCGCACACACACACACACACACACACACACACACACACACAGATAGCTCGTGGCTCCTTAAGCGTTAATAAAGTAAAAGTGGGTACAAAATAAGGAGGGATAGTGGATCCTCAACTAAAAAGCAAAATAAAATACAATATTCTCCTAGGGTTTCCACTATCCCATTACAACTCCACTCAAAAAAATCAAAATATACTTGTAACCCCTTAAAATGTATACAAAAAAGAAGAGTATACCAAAAATTAACATATAAACCAAAACTTATGACTGTCATAGTGTGGGGGAACATGATCATAGCAAGGAGAATAATATCCAGTGTGATCAGCAACAATCGCAACCCCAATATGCCAATATTGTAGAGAAATCCTGCCACGACAACTTGAGGCTACAACAGACAAAGCTTATCAAACCAATTAGAGTGGTAGTAAGAAAAAAGGTTTGGGATATAGGAGTCATTAAGAGTCCTGTGAGAACAGAAAAAATACTTCCATAATCCATAGCAATCCTATAGAGTAGATATAATCTGCATCCAAATACTAAAGGCCTAATGCAGATGAAGCAAAGAGTAATCAACAGGAAGAAAGTTTTGGGGCCAACCAACAAAACACATTCTATTAGCTTCATCACTAATATCCTGATCCACAAATAAGTCCCAAACAACTAATCCCAAATACAGTATTATGCCAAGCAACGAAATTCTGTGTCAAAACATCTTCCAGCTGTCGGCACTATTTTTGGTGTGGGGTTTGCCTGTAAGAAGCTGTCGGTCATCGGAATTGAAATCCCGTTGCCCGCTTAGGAAGGACATTTTAAAAATTTTAATTTTTGAAAAAAGATGAAGTCCCCATAATTTTCTTAGTTTAGATGAAAGAGTGCTTTATCTCAAATCATGTATCTATCCCGAAGGATGAACGTAAGAAGTGAGGCTCGATCAAAAAATCTAGAGAAAGTTATGACATCCGTTTGGTCTACGAAAACCAACATACTGGCCGACAAATTCCCTATTTAATATAAGGAATTA
>NW_018231415.1:17606-18665 GCF_001263595.1 Phalaenopsis equestris | reverse complement strand
AAATTAAATGTTTTAATAAAATTAGTGTTTGCTCAAAATAGTCATGTTTTGATTATAAAAAATCATGAAATTATTTCTTAAGATTAATCTTGCCATAAGGAACTTACATGAATTTTTGTATAATTTTCTAAACCATATACAATTTTCTATAATTATTTGAATAGAAAATACATAAAAAACTATAAAATTAAGATCTTTGTATAAAGATCTCCTATGTCTTTGGAAAAATGCTCAAATTGTGCACCTAGACAGAGGCTAGAACATATAAAAATTTGGGGTCAAGGTAATAATCTAATATGAATGGAGAATTAAAAAACCCCTAACACTAATTCATTTTTTAAAAATAATTTATGCATCAAATTAATGTGAAAATTATTTCATATGATTTTTCTCTACTCACTGAGCAAGAGGGTATTTTTACTTTATTTTTATGAGTTTTCTATGAAAAGTTATGAATTTTTGAAATTTAGGGGTATTTTATGAATTTTTTAAATCCCATAATTTTCTACTTAAACCCACGCGCTGACTGGATCATGAGCGGTTCCGAAAATGCCACGTGTCGCGAAGTGCCCCGTGCCGCGCTCTGTTTTATCCCCGCCATCCGTGTCAGCGCGCTGTGTATATACAAGATCTCTGTCCGACGCGATCAGGACCGTCCGATCGATACACACGCGAATGGACGACATCCGTTCATCTTCCCCATCTAGTTCATCCCGAGAGCCGTCCACCATCAAATGTTAATATCTCACTCGATTCTCAACCGATTTACATGATTTTTTTTAAAAAAACATAGATCTGACCTAGCTCTACACATCCATACGGTTAATCAATCATGATTTGTAAGTTTTCTTCATAATACATGAAACCGAGCTCGAATTTAGGGAAAATGGTCTATACCTTTGTCCAAGAGGTGTGGCCTCAATTGGATGCTTGTGGAATGTTTGTTGAGGTCCAACAAAGCTTCTCTAAGCACCAATTAGAGTTCTGTTGAGTTTTGTTTAGAAATCCCAAAAATGGGGTTAGGCCTTATTCTCCACAACAAATGAGGGCTTGGGGGAG
>NW_018231415.1:10970-17289 GCF_001263595.1 Phalaenopsis equestris | reverse complement strand
ATGGCTTTTTATAGATTTAGATCAGTTGGGATGCTTGGAGATGAAGTCTAAAGCTCATGATGAGCAAGAAAAATGACACCATAGAGTATTGACATGTGTTGGTGAATAATTTGCATGAAACTTATCCTTTTTTAGAAAAAAAAAACATTTACCTAAGGAATAAATATCATGGCTAACCCATGGTTAACTTAACTTAACTCTAAGGTCAAGAGTTTAGCTAAGGTTAAGCTTGATTGGGAATACCAAATTTGATTTTCATTATTTTTTGCTTAAGTCCAAAAAGGTGCATGTGACCAAATCTTGTGTTTGGGTTTGTTTAGCCATGTCAATTGGCTCAATTAAATATGGCATTTGTTGTAAGAGAACATGAGGAACAACTTTCATGAAGGGTGAAAGTCATTTTAAGGTCAATTGGTTAATCAATTTGTTTTGAGGTTGGTGGATTTTTTAATTTGGTGGATTTTTTACTTTTGACCCATTTTAAGCATGTTGGGCTAAGTTTGGGTCAAACTTGGGCTATCCATGGGCTGAGTATAAATTGATTATTTTTTTTGGTGTAAAACATCATGATGAACAACTTTCATGAATGATGAAAGTCATTTTGAAATCAATTTGGTAGTGAATTTGGTGGATTTCGGGTTAAAAAGGTTTTGAATTAAGCCTTTAAGAGCCAAATTGGGGGTTTTGGTCAAAGATGGTCAAATTTACTAAATTGGATCATGGTGTAGTTGGACAAAATGAAATTTAGAATAATTTGGATTTATTGGAATTTATTGGGAATTTTTGGAATTTTTGGATTTTTGGACCTGGAGGGGCATTTTGGTAATTTGGTCATTTTTGGAAATTTTTGTCAGTTTTGGCAAATTTGGATGTATTCAAAGTGTTTGGAATGAGCTTTGATCAGTTTTGGGTACTTTGGCAAAATTTGGGAATTTTGGCCAAATTTGGGTCCCAATGGCAGTTAGGTAATTTGGAGGTGTCTAGGGGCAAAAGGCCAAGTTGGGCATTTCAAGTGCAATTGAGTAGAGAAACATTTTGAATGAGTCATGGAAAAATGAAATCTCCATTTTGGGTCCCCATGTATCGGTCTTAGCCAGGGTATTGTGAAGGTATTGTATACCTTAGCTCCAAACCAACACCCAGGGTCAATCCTAAGGTCAAGTAGCCCTATAGGAACTCTCCTTGAGTTCTTTCATAATGATCTTAACTACTAAGTGCTAGAGGTTAGGACCAATATGTGGAAATTTAAGTTGAGTAAAGAGAAGAGTTTTGAGTTTCTAATGGTGAGGGTACCTTTTCTAGTTTTCTAAGACTAGTCAATAGGAAAGTCCTATGGCTAGACCTAGGCTATTAAAGAAATTTCTAGACCTCAACCAAAAGTGAGGTCAAAAAAATCTCTCACCTTCCCTCTCCTCTTACAACCCAAAAAGGAAATCTCCTCTTCTTTCCTCTTGCCTCTCACGCCAACTTTCTCTCTCTCTCTCTTTTTCGTCCCTCTCACTAGCCCCCTTTGAAGTTTTCTCTTTATTTTTAGGTTGCCTCCTTTGAAAAAGAGGATCAGTAGAAAATTTTATACTGCTTCCTGTTTTCCTTCTTTGAATTCAAAAGATATGTTATTTGATCCAAGAGATATCCCTTCATAAAAGAACCTTCCAAAGTGTCTAAATGCATTGAATTACTCTAATAGGTGTGTAGAACAAGTGTCCCTTTAAAAATTCATGCAAAGCTTGCTTTAACCTACCTTAATTTGCAAAAAGTCATCTTTGGCGTATCATGCGCCAGTTATCTGTCAAATGGCGCATCATGCGATGATCTGGCGCATTATGCGCCAGAATCCCAAAATTTGTTATTTTGGCTCCAAATTTCATCCTTTTTGTCATTTTTTCTCCAAATGCCTAAAAATTATATACCTACAATAAAAACATGAAAATACCCTTCTTTAAAGTGCAATATCAAAAAATATAAGCATAAATATGTACTCAAAACAGTATATTATTTTGGTGTATCAAAATATCCCAAACTTAAATGTTATTTGTCATCAAGTGACACTTTTATTACATAAAAGCAAATGACTTAGGATATAGATTAAATTATAAGCTATATACTTTAGTTTAATAAATAAAATAGCAAAATTTAAGAAAAACCTTGAATAACTTAGATTTGAACTCTAATTTTAGGAATACTTAGTAAACAAATTTAAGATTTCCAAATCTCTATTTATTTTAAGAATAATTGCAATTTGTCATATTAAGAACATTTAAAACATTCATATGAAAAGAACTTCATGAAAACTTTACTAGGAATGTTTCTAATACTCCAACATAAGTTTAGAAAATGTAATGAAGTTTCTTTAAGTTGATTCATGTGAAGCCAATTTTTTATTAGGCATCTCCTCAACCTTGTCCTCACTTATTTTTCTTTTTCTTTTCTTTTCTTTCCTCTTTCTTATTCTTTTCATTAGGATCTTTTTATTTTCTTTTCCAACTGAGGATTACTATATACGGATAGCCTTTAATGATTTTGAACTTCACTATCCTCTTCTTAAAGTTGAAACTCTATACGTTTTTTCATTTTATAAATTTATATTAGTTTATAAATTTTCATAAAGTCTCATTCTTTTCTTCTTACATGAAACTCTAAAATTCTTAACACTTCAAAAATACAACTTTCTTTACTTTAAAAAGAAAAACATGGTCTTATCCTATTATACCAAATATCTTTAACTTTAGAACTGATCTTCATTATTAAAAGCTTTTTACTGAAATTTACCGCAATATTTATAATTAGAAGTATAGTCATTTGAAGTTAAATCTTTGTATCCTAAGCCATGTTAAATTAAATTTTAAAATATAGTTAATTGAGGATGAACAAAATTTAGTTTACTTCTTTTCCAAATACTTTTTTTCTTTCCCTCAAACTTAAGTATTAAGTGATTTTAAAAATATTTTTACTATAAAATTTAGTATGTTAAAGAAAACAGTAAATGCATGAAAATAAAAACTGACCTGTAAAGGATTTCTGACTATGAAACTGGGCTCTGGTGTACTGCAGGTACTAATTGTAAAACTACATATAAGTTTTTTAAGGCAATCAATAAAACATAATATATTCTAAAGAACTTGTTGAGAATTAATAACTGAAATACAAAAACTGAAAATACTAAAAATACAGAAAAAGTTAAAGTCTACAGTTACTATTACAGATTCAGTTCATAACACAACATAAAAGTTTGTACTACAACAGGTTCCAAATAAAAGTGCATCACAATACACTCATAAATAACAAAAAAACATCAAAACACACTAAACTAAACTCATAAAAATCAATTCTCACCTCCTTCCTTATCATCATCAGAATCTTCTTCTCCTCCTCCTCCTTCTTCTTCTTCTTCATGAACAGGAGCATAAGGAGTGAAACTAGGGCAAGCTGGAAAGTTCACATTAGGTTCACCCCTAAGATGTCTTACCATAGCATTTTCAAAATCAATATCATGTTGAACTCTCTTCTACTGATATTCATCATTATAAGCATTTCTTGCTCCTATCTCTCCCAACTGAGTTTGAATATTAACTATGTCCATTTGTTGAATCATCAGTTAGTCCATAATACTTTAAAGTGATGCAGATTGAGAAGTAGACACCCCTGCAGTAGATGTAAAGGGCCTATCCCTTCTTGCACTACAAGATTCAACAAATGATTCCACTCTCTGATCATATACCTTCCAGTCAGATTCTATAGCTGTAATCTATTTTCATTTCTATGGGATTCTACTCTTGATTTTTCACATAGATTGAAAATCATGGTAGGGTATCCCAAACCACCAGTAGTAGAACTACCTCTATACTTCGAGCATTTTGAACTATAAGTGCACCAACATCTATTGTTTTCATATTCTAAATGCATTGGTTTAGTATAGCTCTATCTCTTGTAACATCAGCCAAATGATTTGTTGGCAATAGTGTGGCTGAAATGAAGTGGAGCCACACTTTTGACTGAATAGTCAACATGGAAGCAGGGAAGTTAACTATCTTGTTATTCTTAATCTTTCACTCCTCTCTTCCATCAGTCAAAAATGCAATCATCAGTCAAAAAGGCAAGCACTTCATCTAGTGATGAATCAGTCATAAAAAATACAGCGTATTCATCGAAAAATACACCCCTTAACCCATAAAAAGTATTGATTTGATTAGCAGTAATTCAACTTGTTTACCTTTAACTAGGATGTGATCTTCATTAGTGAACCTCATGTTTGCATTAAACTCCCGAACCATCGGGAAAAATTGGTACAATAGTGAAGTTGCACAATCTTTCCCAGTTTCTAGTGAGAATCAATCTCTCGATCTTGCCACCCAGGTTTACAAACACCAGTTCTTGGATCATTCTTCTTGTCTCCATTTGAGTATTGTAATTGTATTGGGCTTTGAAACTAAAAAAATTTCATGCATCAAAATCTTTGAACGACCTTCCTCTCTTAATTTGGGGAGCCATTTGAAAATTCTATGAAAATCCAAATAATTATAAATAAATTGCTAAATCAAAAATCTAACTCCTCAAGCAAGATTATTTAGTAAGAAACTTTTCACCAAGAGTTTTCTTCAAACCTTTTCATCAAAAATCCCAAATTTTGGATCTCCCAAATCCATGGTGAAAATAAAAAATTTCTAAGTTAAAATGAAGCTCTTACTAAGATAAGATGAAATTTACAGTTTTTAGCTTCGGAATCCTTTTCTTTCGCCCACAATGTGATGCCTTAGACAGTCTTGAGGTAGGAGATGACTTAAGTAGCGAAAATGGGGTTTGTCTATACAATTTTGCAGTTTTCTAGGCTATCTGGCATGTTCGGACCTTTGGTGCATCATGCGCCAAGGCTCTGTAAATTGTGCATCATGCACCAGAGCTTAAATTAATTAGATTTCAATTTTTGTTGAAATCTACTTTGTACCACCTTACGTCAACCTCTATTTGACTCAAACAAACCTTTCTATGTATAATTAAACAACACACTAACACCTATCTTTCACAAACAACACAAAACTCACATTTATATAAAATTTGTGCTATTACAAACTAACATTTTTCAAGCCAACAAACATCAAATTCAGTGTTCTAAAGCAAACCAAAATCCTAACACTCAAATCTAAACATTAAAATTCAAAACATAAACATAGATAATGTTCAACAATATAAAGGAAATGTGTCGGCGCTATTTTTGGTTGGAGGAGTTGCCCGTAAGAAGCTGTCGGTCACCGGAATCAAAATCCCGTCGCCCGCTTTGGAACGACGTTTTAATTTACATATATACTTAGTTTTAGAAAAATATGAAATCAAAATGACCCCATATTTTTCATAGTTTAAATGAAAGAGCAATGTACCTCAAATCTTGTATCTATCCCGAAGGGCAAACACAAGACTTGAGGATGAGACTCGATCCAATAAACTAAGGAAAATATGACATTTTTTTGGTCTATAAAACCTTTATATTTGTTAACAAGTTCCCCTATTTAATATTAAGGATTAAATAGGTTTTATATTAAGATGGGTTCGGACATGCTTCCTATAAGGTCAAACCGCTATAGTTAAGTTAAATACATCTTAAATGACCAAAGTCACCTAAGAAGACTCTCGATAAAAATCAGGAAATATTATCTTCAAGGAATTTCAAAGGGTAGGAATCTTCAATGAGATCGGACGTAGAGGTTTGAAAGGGGATTACTTCAAATTTGGAACATTTTATTGTAGAATCCAAAGGAGGAAGAACTATGGCATGTCATGGATCCAGAGGAGAACCCCAGTGACTTCCCAAACTATCTTAATGTTTGGCTTCAGCATTTTAAGGAGAAATATTTAGGTGTTTCGTTCTTTCAATTTTATTTGTTAGGGATTACATTCGTGTGAAACAATCACACAAATACCCTGGAAGATATGAGGATTTAGGTAGTGACAAACGACAACCTCAGAATCCTAAGACGAGTTAGGGCTTATATTGTATAACCGGGCTATACAAAGGCCTAAAGATAAGGTGAGGATTTACGTTGCACAAGAAAGCAACCTCAATGTCCTATGGCTTTGTTGTTTATATCTAGGGAAGGAAGATTGATTTAGTTGAGGAAGACAGGCTTTGCTGTTGAAGATGGTCGTGCTGCCCACCATGCTAACTCCAAGCTCCCTGCCGCGATGAGTTTGAGTTTTCTAGTGTGTCAAGTTATAATGTCAAATGAGGCGGCCCTATGGTTGAAGTTCTTTAAATTGTATGAGGGCATATTAAAGTTGATTAGGGTGACACCGGGTAGGATCCTACGGTTCCCTCATTCCGGCACCA
>NW_018231415.1:8939-10810 GCF_001263595.1 Phalaenopsis equestris | reverse complement strand
TTGATTTTAGTTTTGATTATTGTTTTGGTTTTGGTTTTGTGAATATCCTGATAGTTTTAGTTTTCCATGCAAATTTGTATAAGCACAAAAGTATAACATAAAAGTACAAGAAAGACAACGCTGAAAGCTATAAAAGCGTACTTGGCGAGTCTTTTCGTTCCACCACCTGAAACTTAAAGTGCATGTCAAGGCAATTTCTATAGAAGCAAAAAAGTAAGGTTTTGGAAGTTTTCCTAACCCTACTAACCCGTAGTTTTTCTAACCCTATGTCATATCTTGATGGGTCCTTAGGAATTTAATTAAGGATGATTTTTTCAAGCAAAACATATTAAGCTTAGTAGGTCTTGAAGATATCCAACATATCTAAAGAAAGAAGCAGGTTCGTGCTACTCTCTCGCTGCCTGGCTGAAAATCACAAGTTCTTTTAAACTTATTATGTTGCTTAATAAGTCATCTTGTAAATACCCTTAAGGCTCAGTGAGTATTGATGTCTCAATTATCCCTAAGAATAGGGTAATTATCACTTGTGATTCAATTTAAGAATTATGTGAGTGAAGACTCTTAAAGAGGCAATTTAATGTTGTTGGAACACTTAGCCAAATTTTAACCCTAATTGAGCTTGTAGTGTTTGAAAGTTGTTTTAATTTTCAATGATATTTACTTTTCTAATCCTCATTTAAATGAAACTTGAATTAGCCTAAGTCACTACTAAGCCCTTAAGACCTAGGTGAGTGTCCTAATTAGTTTTGAAAAGGTTAGGCTTTAGGTGGTCATGATTCATGATTTGAAGTTTATTTGAAAATCAAAATAGGGGTATTTAATTGATTAATTATTGACTTCAAAAGTCATACCCCTAAGCCCTAAGTTCATTTTATTTTAATAAACTTCCAAATTTTACTAATTTAGAAATCTATTAACTTATCTTTTAATTAAGAAATTGAGGTTGGTTCCTACCAATTAATCCCTTGTGTTTAAAACATCAAATAAATCGATTAAGATCAAAGGTTACCCATTTTCCTTCTTGAATTAAGCCTAAAGGTTAATTAAGGCTAAATTTCCAAAATTACGCATTTGCCCCTAAGGCTCTAACACTTCATAATTTGTCAAATTCAATTCAAATGACTTTGAAATTTTTATCCTAACTCATTCATGGGCCAATTAAGATATCAGAGGATAAAAAGTGAATTTTCAAAATTTTTTTATATAATTATTTTTATGCAAAAATAGGATTTTTCAAAGAAAATTCCTAACTTGACCAAGGTAAATCCTAATTCCTTGAAATTCTTACTTAAGGTAGACTTAGACTAGAGAAACCTTTGGACAAAATTTCATAATTGTTTGAATTTTATCTGAATTTTAAGAATTATTGTAAATTTTGGGGTATTTATTAAATATAAATTTTTTTAAATGGGGGAAATTAAGTTTTGTATTTTTGAAAAGTCTCCCTAAGGTCAAAGAACTCAGAGAAGAAGATTTTATATTTTTCTAAATTTTATTTGATTTATGGGAATTATTTTAGTGAAAACTCATTTTTAGCCTTTAAAAATTATTTTTAAACTTTGAAATTTAGTTTCTTTATTTAGAAAATCACGAAAGATATTACGAAAATCACGAAAAATATTACAATTTTTCCTAAGTGATTAGGAAGCAATTTAGAACATTTCCATGAGTCTTATTATTTTTGTGTTTTTTCATGAATTTTTAATTATTTTATATATTTGAAAATAGGCTAAAAAAGAAGTTTTTATTTTAAATATTATTTTATTTTTATAAAATTTACCTGATCACAGAGAACTTCAAAAATAAGTTTTCATGATTTTTTGAGTTATATTTTGATCATTAAAAATCATTTTAGTGCCAAAAAAGATATT
>NW_018231415.1:4046-8836 GCF_001263595.1 Phalaenopsis equestris | reverse complement strand
GTTCATTTAAATGTTTATATATTTCAAAATTAATTATCTTAGTGATTTAGTGTTTGTGAAAATTAGGTGCATTTTAAATGACTTCACTCATAAAAAATTTTCGTAAGAGTTCTCTAGTCATAGTAAACCTTCCAAAATTTTCTTGAATTTTTTCTAAGCAAGAATTTTCTAATCAATACTTGGAATTTTCTAATCAATATGCTAATTTTCATTATTAATTTAAGCAAATAATGTGCATAAACTTAAAAAATATAAATCTCTGTCTAGAGACTTCCTATAATTTTGGAAAAATCGGATGATGTTTCCCTTGATAGAGGATATAACATGTTAAAATTTCAAGCCATAGTGAAGTGCCAATATGCATGGAGACTCAAAGTATTTAAATCACTATTTAATTAATTAAAAATAACATATTTATGAAATGGACTTCAAATTATTTCAACATTGTTGTCCTTTTTTCACTGAGCAAGAGGGTATTTTTATTTTATTTTTGTGATTTTTCTACACTAAGATATGGATTTTTAAAGTTAGGGGTATTTAAATAAATAGGAAAAATCCCTATTTATCTATTTAAACAGTGTGGCACCATGTAGATCCTAGGAAGCTCCAAACTCCACGCGGCACGCTCCTATTCGACGCCGTACTTTCCACCTTAGCATGTCATGCAGCCCGCGGTTCATGCACCGAGAGTTCATCCGGTTAGATCTCCTCCATCCATCTGATACACGCGTGATTGGACGGCTCCCCGTCATCGTCCCCGATAGAGTGATCCCGTGATCGTCTACACTAAAACCCTAAGATCTCAACCTAGACTCAACAAAATCACTTCGGGTTTTATTCTATAATTGAGACAAACATATCCATACGGTAATCATGCAATTAAATTAAGCTTAATCAAATGGAGAGTTCAAATGGTTAAATTAAGCTTAATCAAATGGAGAGTTAAAATAGGCTGAAGTTTTATACCTTTGCTCCACCTTTGCTCCGAGAAGTGAAGCTTTAATCAGAGGTTCTTGGCACGTTCATTGGGATCTAAGGAGGCTAGGGATTAAGCCTCTTACTGTAGTGTAAAGCCTAGGCATGAATTTGACCAAGCTCGATTTCAGGTGTTGGTCTAGAGCTATGGTGGAGGCTATTTCAGAGGGTAATTTGATGGGGCTTTGTCTTCTTTTAATATTTTTGAAGGTGTGGGCACAAGAAATTGAAGTTTGGTGGAGTTTTCAGAGATGTCATGTTTTTGCCCTGGGATGTCTGGAGTTTTCAGAGATGTCATGTTTTTGCCCTAATTTTCAAGCTCAAAATTAGGGTTACACAGGGGGAATCAAGGCAGTGGAGTGATCAGAATGGGCTGTGAAAATCTGATCTTAGGGAAGCTCTGTGTGATGTTTGAAGAGGCCTCACTAAAGAAATTTGAGCACACCTCCCATGGCCATGGAGGTTAGTTTTTATAAAAATGGTCATTGGGTGGCTCTAAGGGCACAAGTTTGGGTGCATTGTGGTGCTTAGGTGGAGGGCAGAGGAGCTCTACAGTTTGATTTGGAGGAGCTTGCCTCTAGGTTTGATTTTGCTGAAGCTCCGTGGGGGTGGCTCTTGGTTTGGCCATTTTTCAACCACTAGGCCGACCGATCGGCCAGGGGGAGGTAGTTAGGAGCTCAGGGAACCCAGGGGAATATGTCACCGCAATTTAATGGATTGAGGTTTAATTTTGCCAAAAATATCCTAAGTTTATATGAAAATGGAATGAAATCCCTTAATTTAGGGGACCTTTGGTCCATGGCTTAGTTTAGGTGGTTAGATGGGTTTTGGCTCAGTCTTAAAGTCTAACCAATGGCTGATGTGGAGTTACTTTGGTGACTTTGGGGAGTTTAGTCATCCTTAATGCATAGGTTCAATGTGGGTTCAAGCGATCAAAGTTTGGGTTTGGGCTAGGTTAACCATGTCAGATGACCAAATTGATTGATTGTGTAGCTGATTTTTATAAAGATTTTTGGTGAAGGGTTGAAGTGATTTTGAGTTCAATTAGTAGGTTAATTTGAGGGATTTTTGAGATTTGGCCAATTTTGGCATGTTGGGCTAGACATGGGTCTAGGTTGGGCTAGCCTTGGGCTAAGTCTAAATTGAATGGTCCACATGATCAATGGAGGTGTTGTTAATATTTTTTATGAAGGTATGGAGTGGAAATTTTGAGGTTAAGTCCCTCAATTTGGTGAAATTTTGAGACATGGTTAATTTGGGGCAAATTTGGGGCTTTTGGACTTAGGTTGAAATCAAATGAAATTGAGGTTCTACCAAGGCCAATTGAAGGTTAAATTTGATGTGTAGGAATTTTATGAAGATTTTTCAACACAAATTGTGGCCAATTGAGTAGGTTATGGGTTCAATTTGGTGGAACCAATCATGAGGCCAAAATTGGGTTTTTGATCTAAATCAAAATTAGGTTCAAATCATGGATCAATAGGGCTTGGATTTGGTCTTAATTAGTCATATGAAGAGTGAATTTGAGTTTATAATTGAAATTGGGGAAATTGAGACCAATTGGATAGACATTTGAGGTGATTTGGAGAAAATATGGGCCTTTAAAGGGCAATTTGGGGGTTTTGATCAAGGATGGTCAAATTGGACAAATTGGGTCATTTGATAGTTGAGAAAAATAAAATTGGAAAAAGAGGGGTATTTTGGTAATTTGGCCAATTTGGGGATTTTGGGTAGCTTGGGTGTTTTCAAGGTGTTTGAAATGATTTTTTAACCAAGTTGGGTATTTTGGCTAGATTTGGAGATTTTGGCCAAATTTAGGGTCCCAAGGGTATTTGGGTAATTTTGGGGAATTTAGGGGCAATAGGGTAGGTTGGGTATCTTGATAGAGTTGGATTGCCAACCACCATAAATAAGTCATTAATCAATGGAAACCTCATTTTGGGTCCTCTATGTAGTGGTCTTAGCTAAACCCTAACCTAGGGCTAATGGGTTTAGGAATCTACCTACAGGAGTCTCCCAAAAGTATCAAGGGAGGAAAGCCTAGAAGTTAGTTCTGGGTTTTGGGTAATGAGTGATTGTGAGTAAAAGTGATTGCAAGTAAGTGCCTTAGCACTAGAACATCACCCAGGGTCAACCCTAAGGTCCAGCGGTCCTAAGGGTGACGCATCTTGAGTTTCCCCCATAGTGACCCCACCTACTAAGTGCTAGAGGTTAGGACCAATATGTGGAACTTCTAGTTGAGTAGAGAAGAGTTTGAAATTTCTAATGGTGAGGGTTCCTTGTCTAGTTTTCTAAGAATAGTCAATAGGAAAGTCCTATAGCTAGACCTTAGGCTACTAAAGAGGAAAAACTAAACCTTAACTGATAGTGAGGTCAATAAGTGGATCCCCAATAGGTGTGGTGTCCTGGACAAGCACACCGCGCGTATTGGCGTTGACCGCCGAGATCAACAAAAATCAATACAAACTTCTAAGTCAACAGACCCGAAAGTATGTGTAAAGTTGTGTGTGTTTTTTTCTATTTCCGTCGGGGATACTGGTAGGTGCATTTTTGATCAAGTCAAGAAGTAGGGACTCTCACTAGGGATTGGAGAGTGGATTTCGAGTTAAGAAATTTTTTGAGATTTTTAAAGGATGGGAATCAATACACAAGTGTTGACCCCGAGGTGGGAATTGAAATTTAAGTATCAATTCGAAAAAGAAAGGAAGTGTCGAAATTTAGGTACCGATCTCAAAAGATGAGAATAAAAATTTAGAACTCATCCAGAAATGTTATTTGAAATTTAGGTATCAATCTCAGGAAGAGAGTCAAAATTTATGTTTCGACCTCGAAAGATGAGAATCAGAAATTAGGTATTGATCCAAAAATGAGATTTAAAATTTAGGTATTAATCTTAGGGAGTGAGTCAAAATTTAGGTATTGACCTCGAAAGATGAGAATCAGAATTTAGGTAATGATTCAAAATTGAGATTTGAAATTTAGGTATCAATCTCAGGGGCAGAGTCAAAATTTAGGTATCGACCTCGAAAAATGACAATCAGAATTTAGGTACTGATTCAAAAATGAGATTTGAAGTTTAGGTATCAATCTCAAGGAGAGAGTCAAAATTTAGGTATCAACCTCAAAGGATGAGAATTAGAATTTAGGCACTGACTCAAAAATGTGAGAATTGAAATTTAGGTATCAATTCCGAGAAGAGAGTCCAAATTTAGGTATTGACCTTGAATAATGAGAATCAAAATATAGGTACTGACTCAAAAATGTGAGAATTGAAATTTAGGTATCAATTCCGAGAAGAGAGTCCAAATTTAGGTATTGACCTTGAATAATGAGAATCAAAATATAGGTACTGACTCAAAAATGTGAGAATTGAAATTTAGGTATCAATTCCGAGAAGAGAGTCCAAATTTAGGTATTGACCTTGAATAATGAGAATCAAAATATAGGTACTGACTCAAAAATGTGAGAATTGAAATTTAGGTATCAATTCCGAGAAGAGAGTCCAAATTTAGGTATTGACCTTGAATAATGAGAATCAAAATATAGGTACTGACTCAAAAATGTGAGAATTGAAATTTAGGTATCAATTCCGAGAAGAGAGTCCAAATTTAGGTATTGACCTTGAATAATGAGAATCAAAATATAGGTACTGACTCAAAAATGTGAGAATTGAAATTTAGGTATCAATTCCGAGAAGAGAGTCCAAATTTAGGTATTGACCTTGAATAATGAGAATCAAAATATTGGTACCGATTAGAAGGTGAGAATTGAAATTTAGGTATCAATCTCGAGAAGAGAGTCAAAATTTAGGTATC
>NW_018231415.1:0-3978 GCF_001263595.1 Phalaenopsis equestris | reverse complement strand
AGAGAGTCAAAATTTAGGTATCGACCTCGAAAGATGAGAATCAAAATTTAGGTATCAATCTCAGGGAGAGAGTCGAAATTTAGGTATCGACCTCGAAAGATGAGAATCAGAATTTAGGTACTGATTCAAAGATGAGATTTGAAATTTAGGTATCAATCTCGAGGAGAGAGTCAAAATTTAGGTTTTAGGTATCAATCTCAAGGAGAGATTCAAAATTTAGGTTTCGACCTCAAAAGATGAGAATCAAAATTTAGGTACTCATTCAAAGATAAGATTTGAAATTTAGGTATCAATCTCAAGGAGAGTCGAAATTTAGGTAACGACCTTGAAAGATGAGAATCAGAATTTAGGTACTGATTCAAAGATGAGATTTGAAATTTAGGTATCAATCTTAAGGAAAGTCAAAATTTAGTTATCGACCTCAAAAGATGAGAATCAGAATTTAGGTACTCATTCAAAAATGAGAATTGAAATTTAGGTATCAATCTCTGGAAGAGAGAGTCGGAATTTAGGTACCGATCTCGAGAAATAGGAATCATAATTTAGAACTGATTCGAAAATGAGAATTGAAATTTAGGTATCAATTCAAGAAGAGGGTCAAAATTTAGGTAATGATCTTGAGAGATAGGAATCAAAATTTAGGTACTGATTCGAAAAGAGAATTAAAATTTAGGTATCAATTTGGGAAAAGAGAGTCGGAATTTAGGTATCGGTCTCGAGAGATAGGAATTAGAATTTAGGTATTGATTCGAATAGAGAATTAAAATTTAGGTATCAATTCGAGAAATTGTGATGTTGAAATCAACGATATGTGTCATGTGATAAGGTTGATATTGGTAAGGAAGACATGTAGAGTTTGATGAGATTCTGTGCAGATTATGTAATCCTGAGGGGATGTGAAGAAGATTGGTATGAACCGGAATAGTCGAGCTGTGCAAGCAAAGAGTAAGAAATCTCGAGCTCGAGATGAGCAAACTCAAGTGAGTCATTTTCTTTTCTTTAAGATTGGTATGGACCGGAACAGTCGTGTTGCGCAAGCAAAGAGAAGAAATCTCGAGCTCGAGATGAACAAACTCAGAAAAGTTATTTTCTTCTTGTTTTAATTATGAAAAAAAATGTTTTCAAAATTTGATTTTGTCGGTGGATTTTCAAAAAGAGTATCATATATTTATATATATATATATTTATCGGGTTTTCATTGTTATGTTACTTGTTCACTATAGTTGCGTCTTGCGAAGCAAAGTACTTGGCAATAGTTTGTTATTGGTGGCTACTAGGCCCCTTACTGGTGTAGCTACCATGGAGGGCAGACGACTGGGCCCTTCCATCGGGCTCCTCTGCTATCACGTTCTTGCCTTTATGTGATACATTATCTTTAGCGGTCACTCTCAGTAGTGAAGGCAATCCCTCTTTCTCTTTGCAGCTGACTACGTCCATGAGAGGACCTTCGTAGTCCATGTCAACCTGGTTAAAATCCATGTTGAAGTCTATGGTACCGCCTTGCGGTGCCATTTCCTCATTTAGTGTGAGGCTCCAGCCATCCTGAAAAGGAAAGATCAGCCTCTATCCCGATATTTTTCTGCAGAAGAGAGGAAAAACTTTAGTGGGTCGAAACTTGTCATGAACAAGAACGAAACAATCAGCCTCTATCCCGATATTTTTCTGCAGAAGAGAGGAAAAACTTTAGTGGGTCGAAACTTGTCATGAACCAGAACGAAACAAAGTATTTATTAAACTAAATTTCAGTTTGTTTTGGTGAAATGAATTGTTTATTTTATGTATGAGTTTTGTTTAATTTAGTGGAACATTATACTCAAAAGTGGAAAGAAGAAAATTTGAATTTTAAAATTTCTTTCTCAAAATTTTCATTATATTGACGTTAATTACAAAATTTGGACCCGGTCATAGACATTTGTCCACATAGATAGCCCTAAAACAATCAAAGTTTCCAAAGTTTCAAAGCAAGCAGAGGCAAGCGGCGTCAGGTTGCGTAATAAGTTTTCAGATATCGTCCGTTTATTATTAACATGGGTCTTTCGCTCTAGAAGTCCACTAACTGGTAGGCTCCTCCTGTATATACCTTTTCAATGACAAATTATACCCCTCCCAAGTTGGCTCAAATTTTCCACCTATTTTGCGGTATGCAAGAATAGGACTTTTGAGCACAAGTATGAGGTCACCAACTTTGAATGTCCTTGAGGGGACCAATTTATCATGGGCTTGTACCATCTTTGACTAGTAAAGCTCAAAATGTTGTTGTGCTTCTAGTCGTTTTCCCTCGAGACTCTCCAGTTCTTCAAATCTGAGTTTTGCGCTTTCTTCTTTTGTGAGTTGGTTGGCAACGACTACTCTGAGAGATGGTGTCTGGATTTCTAGCGGTAGCATGGCCTCAGGTTCCCATACACGAGCATATAAGGTGTACACTAAGTGGAAGTCCTGAAAGTCGTCTGGTAGGCCCACAAGACTTCTAATAGTTTGTTATGCCAATCCCTTTTGTTTTCATCCAGTGTTTGCTTCAAAATTTGTACCAGTATTTTGTTGAAAGCCTCAACAAGACCATTTGCTTTGGGATAGTAAATCATAGAGTATCTCCAATCTATTCTATGTCTTTTGATGAAATTATTGATCTTTGTACTTCTGAAAGATGTCCCATTGTCGAAAATTATTATTGGCGGTACTCCAAAACGGTAGACGATTTAGCTTTTGAAAAATTGAAGGACGTGTTCTGTCGTAACCTCATGTAACACTGCCTCTGCCCATTTAGAGAAGTAATCTGTAGCGGCAAGTATAAACATGTGTCCTCTTGAAGATGGAGGGTCTATCAGACCTATTATGTTTGTGCCCCAACACTCGAATGGCCACGAGGCAATAGTTGGGTGTAGCACATTTGGAGGCTGGTGTAAGACCACCGCATGCACTTGGCATTGATGACATCTTCTGGCTGTATCCATGCAATCGGACATCATTGCTGGCCAATAATACCCGAGTCTTTTGATCTTCATTTTCATTTTCAGCCCTGACGGGTGAGCGCCACACAATCCGACATGTACTTCTTTGACAATATTTTGTGCTTCGGCTCTGCTCAAACACCGTAGCCACATATAGTCGACTGATCTTCTGTATAGAACGTTTCACATCAAGGCGTAAGACATAGCCCTTCTTGTGATGTGGTGCGCCTCAGACTTGTCTTCTGACAGCTTTTCAATATGCAAATTTTTGGCTTGCGCCAATCTTCGTTGGTATCTGCAACTGTATTTATTGTTTCTTCTTTTCCAAGCTTGTGTAGAGTTTCAAAGTCGATGTGAGACAATACTCATCTTCCTTGCACTGTGACTTCAATGGAATCCTCCGGGGGCACGCCATTTCCTTAGCGAGTTTTGCTAAAGCGTCATCATGGGCATTATCTCCCCTATGAATCTGGTAGAAGGTTACATCAGGAATCTGCTCTAGGAGCTTCATCATGTACTGATGATTTTCTTCTAATCTTGATTTCAAAATTTTGTATTGTCCGGCGACATGTTGGATGAAGATTTGGGAGTCACCATAAATGGCAATGTTTGTTATATCCATTGAGATTGCCATTTCCAACCCAGTGATTAAAGCTTCATATTCTGCTTCATTGTTGGTGCACGGCTCTGTCAAGTGGTATGAGAACCTCATCATACCCTTATCTGGTGTGATAAAGATCAAACCAATTCTCGCTTTGCCTGGTATAACTATGCTTGATCTTTTATATTTTTTGGCTGACGAAGTGCCATCAAATTACATCTCCCAGCGTTGCACACTAGATAATTTCATTTGTAATATTTACTCATCTGGTAACTCGTCATTGAGAGAGGACCCAGCTGGCAGTGGGTGTGCAGCGAGAAAGTCTGCTAGTATCTGTCCCTTGATAGCACGGAGGGGAACAAAAGTTATATCAAATTCCAATAAGATCATTAAACATCTTGCTAGACGTTCGGAGAGTGTTGGTCGGGT
>NW_018231414.1:7719-9874 GCF_001263595.1 Phalaenopsis equestris | reverse complement strand
TGTTCCTGGGGCTGTTGCTTTCTTCAGGGTGCTTTTTTCTCCTCCTTCTACACTGTGAAGTTTATCTCCATCACTCATTTCTTAGGCTATGGTGGTTCTCTTACTGCTTCTTTCGTTCTTCCTGGTTGGTGGCTTTTTTACTGTTCCATTGGAGGCCTCCTGTTTTCTGCTGGCCTCCTGCTTTCTGTCCTGCTTGCTGTTTCCTTAATCAAAAGTTTCTGGGTTTTCTCTTTGTGGCTGGTGTCATGGCCACCCCCATTGATGTTCACACTGATTCCAGTTGGACTAAGGCTACTTATGCAGGGATTGTTGGAAGAGCTAATGACACTCTCCAAGATCCTTCAAATTTAATTTTCCCTCAAGAATTTCATAATGCTACTGCTGGCAATGGGATTTGCCCTTGCATTCACCGCCTTGGCTTCAAAGATGGAGAAACTGCAGTCAACTTCTCTGCAGCTGAAATTGCTTCACTGAATGAAGAAGTCAGATTCACTCTTGTTGGAAAATTCTAATTGGGTCATCTTAAAATGGACCTTGTTAGAAGCTTCTTTGATTCTCTAAATTTCATTGGACAATGGAAGCTTGGTTTGATAGATGGCAAACACCTTCTTATCCAACTCTCAATGGAAGAAGATTATGCTAGGCTATTTGCTAAACAAGTTGTTTCTATAGCAGGAGTTACAATGAAAATCCAGCAATGGACTAGAGACTTTGACCCAACTAAGGAGCCTCCTGTGGTCCCAGTTTGGTTTAAGCTACCTGGTCTTCCATTACCTTCATTCAAGCTTAATGCACTATTTAATATAGGGAGAGCACTTGGTACTCCCCTCATGGTGGATGCTCCTACTTTCAATAAGGTAAGACCTGCTCTTGCAAGAATTCAGGTGGAGAGAGACATAACCCTCCTTGAGATTAAAAGGATATGAATTGGTTCTGTTGAAGAGGGGTTTTGTCAAGATATAACTACTGAACAAAAGCCTTTTTACTGCCAACACAGTAAAATGTTTGGTCGCACTATTGAGAAATGTTATAGGCTCCACCCCCCTACAAAAAAACTATCTATGAATCCAAGGGTAGCTAGTCAGGTTTCTAATCAGGGATAAAGCAATAATACCACTACATTTAATCAAAGGGAGGCTGTCAGGCAAAACAGTAAAACTATTTCTTTTAAGAACACTAATCCTCCTACTACATTCCCCTCTGGTAATAGAACCCCACAACAACTTGGAAACTTCCCCAGGTTGTGTGGTGAGGGCAGAACCTAATGAAGTCAGTATTATTACCCCTCCTTCCCCCACACTTGCTGGAAAAGGGAAGTGTGCTTTGGAAAACCACTTGGTCACTGAGGCTGACACTTTGGAAGCTGTTGCTGTTTGAAGTGCAGCAGGCTTTGGGAGAAGATTGGCATAGTCAGAAAACAAGGATAAAGAATGTGATGAAAATTTTTTTGATCAATGAGGCCACTCCTAGCATTGTTGAGGCAGATGTCATTGATTTGCAACAGGCCTTGGAAGAGGATTGGTAAATTCAGAAAACTAGGAAAAAGAAAAAGCTAACTTCTGAGGTGCAGCAAGTCCTACAAGGAACAAACTCTTCTAAGAAGGATGGAAAGGCTAAGACTCTTTCTGGCTCTACCTCTACTTATAATAGAGGAAGAACTAGGTCAAGGTCTCAACCTTCCATTCAATTCTCTCCTATCAGTGATTAGTATTCCTCTTTGAAATGCTAAGATGCCATGATTAATATTTTATGTTGAAACATTAGAGGAGTGGCTCACCCCTCCTCTCTTTTGAGGTTAAGACATCTCATCAGAATTCACAAGATCTGGTGTTTTGCAATTCTTGAACCTATGGTCACCAAATATCCTCAAAACATCATCAACAAGTTTCACAAGTTTATTTTTTATGCTAATTCCACTAATAAAATCTGGCTATTTGTAAGACCTGAAATTAAGTGCAGCTTACTTGTTAACCATCATCAGTTTCTTCATATTTAGTTTGTCGTTGGAGAATAGGTGGGATTTGCATCATTCATCTTTGCTAGCTGCCTTCCTAGACATCAACGAGAACTGTGGCATGAGCTAATGACTTTGGGACAAAATATTGACTCTTTCTGGATTTTGGGGGATGACTTCAATTGTATCACTTCTCCAACT
>NW_018231414.1:6319-7680 GCF_001263595.1 Phalaenopsis equestris | reverse complement strand
ACTTCATCAGTGATGCTGGTCTATTTGATCTAGGCTTTCAAGGTCCAAAGTTCCCTTGGAGAAGAGGCTCTTTGTGGGAAAGATTGGATAGATGGCTTGGCAACTCCTTATGGTTTCAAACCTCTCCATTCTCTACTATCACTCACCTTGCAATGGCTGGATCTGATCACAGACCTCTCCTTTGCTCCATTCAGAACACTGCTAGACCAACTCATACACCCTTCAAATTTCAAAATATGTGGACTCTATATCCTGAGTTCATTAAGGAATGGAGAACAATTGGAATTCCAACCTGCATGCAGACCCCTGGATCAGATTATGGTTAAATCAAAAGAACTTAGCCTCTCATCTGAAAAAGTGGAATTGGGAATAATACAATGAGCAACTTGATGCCATCCAAAAAGAAGTTCACAGATTGGAAGAAGGTTTACAAATGGGGATGAATTCTTACTTTGAGGTCCATCATGCTAATGAGAGACTCCTTGCACAAATCAGCTACCATGAATGTTTCTTAAAACAAAAAGCTGCTGTCACTAAATTTACTGATGGTGATAGAAATACTAGATACTATCATGCTTGTATCAATCATAGAAGGAAGAGTAACATGATTTTAAACATAACCAACTTCAATGGAAGGAAGTTAACCAATGCTGATGAGATAACATATGATGCAATCCAACATTTCCAAAAGCTGTTCACCAAGGAGTTGGATTTTAGAAGCCCAATTAAAAGTTCACTAACTATCAGCAATATGTTCATAATTTAAATCTCACTAGTCCCCCTTTGAAAGATGAGATAAAACAAGCCTTAGGTTCCATTATTGGTCTCAAAACTGCTGGGCCTGATGGCTACACATCTACTTTCTATAAAGCCACATGGGATAGGACTAAACAAGATATTATGCTTGCTGTCCAAAACTTCTTTCTAGGTGGGGACCCCCCTAAATATTTCAGTGCCTCCACCATCACTATGATACCTAAGAATCAGGAGAACTTGGGGGGATTACAGGCCAATCAGCCTAACCAATGTGATCTCCAAAATAATCAGCAAAATCATTGTCTTTAGGCTACAACCCCATCTTCATCATCTCATTAGTTACAACCAAGTGGCTCTTATTAAAGGGAGGAATATTACTGACAACATCCTACTTCCCCAGGAACTCCTGCTAGATCTTCACAGATCTTGTAGAGGAAGAAATGTCATCTTCAAACTGAACATAAGCAAAGCCTATGATACCATTAACTGGGATTTCATTCTTGATACTCTTTCTGCTAGAGGCTTCAATGAAGAATTTATTAATTTGATACACAGATGGCTTAAATGCAATGCACATTCAATTCTGATCAATGGCAAGTGTCATG
>NW_018231414.1:5703-5988 GCF_001263595.1 Phalaenopsis equestris | reverse complement strand
GGATACAACTATGCCAACCTCCCTATTAAATACCTTGGAATACATCTGCTCAAAGGCAAAACTAGACAAATATATTTCCAGGGTGTCATTGATCAGATCAAAGCACAACTTGAACATTGGACTAACTCTTTCCTCTCTAATGGTGGGAGGATTGTTGTTTTAAGGAGTATTCTCACTGCAATGCCTGCTTATGTCTTTCAAATGTTCTCCATGCAAAAGGGTACTCAAGACTGTATTGGAATGATCTTCAACAAATTTCTCTGGTCTGGTCAAAGAAAGCAATTT
>NW_018231414.1:0-3899 GCF_001263595.1 Phalaenopsis equestris | reverse complement strand
TATATATATATACATATATATATATATATATATTAAAGAAAGAGAAAATTATACTGTAGAACTAGAAAAGTGTACAGATTTGATATAAGGAATCTGTAAAAGGTCTCCTTTCAACAAAAGGAGAGAGGAGGGGGGACAAGAAGAGACCAATGTATCATCTGATTGACTAGCCAATCTTGCTAGCCAGTTAGCTAGTATATTGCCTTCTCTATAATTGAAGCTTAACTAGAAGTGGCAAATATTTCTATAAACTTGAATAGTTTTGAGCCATTGGAGTATGTTTCAGGGGGGTGATAAGGTTTCTTCTACCATTTGGACGAGCAATGAACAATCAATTTCAACCAATATGTAGCACCATTTCCTTTGGATAGCAATATGAAGTGTCCAACATAGTCCAACTGTTTCAGTTTCCAGTGCATCTTGAGCAGTCATAGGGCTGTAGAAAAACAATTTACAGGCGCCTTTGGTGTCTCTAAAATCCCCCGAAAGCCAGCTTCTGCTACACTATAACTCCCATCTATGCTTGCTTTGATCCATGGATTAGAAGGCTTTGTCCAATAAACTTTGGAGACTTTATAGGTTTGGTGTAGAGAGCAGCTAATGGTGTAGCAGCTTTCTAGAAATCCCTTATGTTTAATTAGTTTTGCAATAAAAGTTTTACAGTGTGTCAGTGTTAAAGCACTGAGGGAGAATAGTCTTCAAATTTGGATTTGTTTCTATCATCCAAATGAACCAAGCAACCACAAAAGGGATGATGCTCATATTGATTCTGTTCCATGTATTCCAGTAGGAAGAGATGGAGTCCCAATCCAAACTTAACAGGTTTACCTTCAATTCCTTGATCAGTTCAGAACATACATGTTCAACAAACATGCAATGAAAGAGAAGATGAGGAATTGGTTTTTTTTCCATGAAGGAAAGATGGCATCTGGAAGGCCCTCTCAGCCCCTTAAGCTTAATTAGGTCATCCATAGGAAGAAGTTTATGGAAAGTTCACCAGATGAAGAAGGACATAGAAGGAGTGATGTATTTATTCCAGATAACTTTACCCCAAGGGAGAACCTCCGAGCTGATAATTTTGAATAGATGGCCTTAGATAGACTTTGAAGTTTACTAGAGTGAATAACTAACCTATCTTGCTGCACTCTATTGAAGGGGATTCTAGAAATGTAGATAGTGGCAGTTTAGTCCAGCATTGACGGGAGTGTCTCCATTGACCAAGAGTCACCATTCTAGCAGTCAGCAACCAATAGATTTGGATCAAATTCTTTTGGTCTTAATAAAAGGAGATCATGTGGACACCATTGATGTAGCCAGAAGTGTACTCTCCCCTTTTCAAGGTCCCAAAGGAATAAGTTTCTGTCTGTTTCCTGATTTTAAGTAATTTAACCCATATAGATGAGTCACCCAGCTTCCTTTCAACCAAATTAGGATGGGAGTGCTTACAATATTTCCCCATCATTAATTATTCTCATAGTGAGTTTTGCATTTTGAACTTCAACCACAGTTTACACATGTTGACCTGTTGAAGATGCTATAAACTCTTAAATTCTAGTCCCCCAGCAATAGTGGGTTTAGTAGCCTTCTGCCAGCTTGCCCAATGTAATTGTTGCATTTGGTAGTTCTTCCTTTGATGAGTGGCACCCTAAGGTAATTGAAGGGGGAGGCAGAAGTAGAATAGTGTTGACCTCACTTTTGGTTGAGGTTTATTTTTCCCCCATTACTTGCCTAAGGTCTAGCCATAGGACATTCCTATTGACTATTCTTAGAAAACTAGAGAAGGAACCCTCACATTTAGAAATTCTAATTTTTTTCTTTCTCAACTTGAAGTTCCACATATTGGTCCTAACCTCTAGCACTTAGTAGGTGGGGTTAGTATGGAGGATCTCAAGAGGAGTTCCCATAAGACTGTTTGACCTTAGGGTTGACCCTGGGTGTTGGTCTGGAGCTAGTTCACTAACAACACTCATTATCACCTACATCCACTCACAACCCTAAACCCTAATTTTTTGACTTTGATCCCTTGATCTTTTCGGAGACTCATGTAGGTCGTCTCCTAGACCCACTAGCCCTAGGCTAGGGTTTAGCTATGACCAATACATAGAAGACCCAAACAAGAATTTCATTGGTCCATAGCTCAAGTAAGGTGGTTGACACCCCAACTCTACCAAAGCTTCCAATTTGGCCTCTTTTACCCCCAAACCTACCCAAATTACCAATACACCCCCAAATCCCAAATTTGGCAAAAAATCCGAATTTCACCCAAAATACCTCCATTTCAAGATATAAAAATTGCCCAAAACCACCGAAAATTGCTCCTAAATTTGCAAAAATTACAAATATACCCTTGGCACCCTAAACTTTCCCAAAACCGTAAAGAATCATCTCAAGTGTCTCTAAAACCAATTTGGACCCTCCAATTGGACATAATTTTGCTAATTTGACCATTTTGACCAAAACCCCCAAATTGCCTTTAAAGACCCAATTTCCCCAAATTCATCCCAAATGTCCATCAATTTAGACCCATGCTCTGAGCTCAATTTTGATCTAAATCAAAACCCCCAATTATGACGATATGACTTAATCTCACCTAATTGAACCCCATGAAATACTCAATTTGCCCCAATTTGAATCCTAAACTCTTCATAACACTCCTACACACCAAATTGAACATTTAATTGGCCTTGGTGAAGCCTTAATTTCACTTAATTTTCACCCAAGTCCAAAAATCTCCAAATTTACCCCAAATTGGCCGTCTTCAAATTCCTCCAAATTGAATGGCCTAACCTCAAAATTAACACCCAATTTATGTTAAAAACTCTTCATGACATTCCTATGGACCATTTCCAACCATTAATTTGGGCTTATCTCAACCTTAGCCCAACATAGACCCAAGTAACCTAAATCCTACGATCCTTCCAATTGAGCTTTCAATTGAACTTAAAATTACTTCAATCCTTCACTAAAAATCTTCATTACAATCATCTACACAATGTTGATCAATCAATTAAGCTCAAAGTCATGGCTAGTCTAACCCAAACCCAACTTTTAGCCTTTTTGACCAAAATTGGCCCTATGCACCAAAATTGAATTTGCCATCCTAAAGTCACCAAATTATGGTCTGCACAACCACTAAGAATAACCTTATTGACCAGGATAAACCCTCTCAAATCACACAAGTAAGCCATGGACCAATGAGTCCCTAAATTAAGGGATTTTATCCCATTTTTGGGCCTTAACCAAAACTCTCTTCCATCATCACTTATCATTGGGAGTAAATTATAACAAAAGCCTCCCCTTAGCTCCCCTGACCTTCTGGCCACCACCCCTGGCACTGTCAACTGGCCTAGTGGACGAAAAACTCCAAAATTGAGAGCCACCACCCAAAAATAAAACTTAATTTTAGCCCTAGAGGCCAGCTCACCCTAATTGCTTCTTAGAGCTCCTCAACACTCCACCTGAGCACCATTTTACACCCATCAATTAGCCCTGAGCTCCCCCCTAAGCTCCTTTATTTAATCATCCCCTCCATGGCCAAAGTGAGGAGAGTGTCAAAATCCTTGTGGAAAATCTGTCCAATCGCTTTCAGACACTCTTCAAGAACCCATAAGCTCATTGCCACCATTTTTCCCTCAATGATCCCCACTGTGGAAGCCCAATTTTGAGCTTAAGATTTCAGCTCAAACTAGGACATCTCTTTGCTATCCACCAAACTCAAGTTAATATTGCACACACCATCCCTAGAGGAAGAGGAGTTGATTCTCGATCAAACCCCCTCTAAAACAACCTCCAGGGTAGCTCTAGACCAACACCTGAAATCCACCTTGATCAAAAACATATCTAGACAATTCACCATATCTTGAAACTTCATTTGGAGGTTTGTTGGGTCCAATCAAAGC
>NW_018231413.1:4983-8937 GCF_001263595.1 Phalaenopsis equestris | reverse complement strand
CAAACTTGAGCTATTCCCTTTCACACCTCTCTGTCTGATTTCATTGAAAAGCACTAATCCTTTGACCTCTTTAAAGATAATATCCCCTAATATCCCCTGATTTTCATCTTCTTAGGTGACTTCAATTATCTAGGATGTAATTAACTATAGGGCCTTGCCCTTATAGAAAGCATTCCCGAACCTAACTTAATATAAACCCTATTTAATCCTTCATATTAAATAAGGGAATTTTTCAGTCAACATGAAATGGTTTTCGCAGATTTAAATTGATGTCATACAATCTTTAGTTTCTTTAATCGAGTCTTATCAGTATGTAGTGTATTTATCCTTCAGGCTAAATACATTGCTTACGGTATTAGGTTCATTATTTTAAACTACTGGGGATATGAGATCGATTCTGTCTTGTATTTTCAAAAATTTAAAATACTATTTTTTCTCAATTATATATATTAAATTAAATTAAAACGGGAGTTAGGATATCTTACAACTTAACAACTCCTTAACTTTTAGTGCCGACAACTTCTGGCAACTCTACTGGAGAATTGCTTCTCTCTCCATTTAAATCAGGGAATATTATCTTCATACATTGGTAATGTGTTCATGTCCCTCACAAACTAAATTGCCCTTCTTCCATTGGCATGCTTCACCCATTTATTTCTTGGGTAAGTACAGTAAACTCTTTTGGACTTCAGAACCGTATGTTCAATCACCTTTAAACAGAGAGGTTCAGGAGGCCATTAAGGACTTTTTAATCTTTGTGTGGGGTCGGACCCCCAATAACCTATTTGACGCTGCCTTCTGACTCAGCTGCCACGCGTCGCGCTGTAACGCCTCAGATGGTCATCCGGCTTGATCTCCGCCGTTCATTCAATACACACGCGGATGGACGACATCCGTTCAAATAGTTTCATGTTGTGTTTGCTCTTTAACCTTCTTTATTTAATTAATTAAATCCTTCTACTTTCACATTATTTTTACTAAATTTAAAGCCTTTTCATAATAAAAATAATAAAAGAAAATTTTCTCCATCCACGGATCGCCTTTGTTAATTTTTTTAGTGTTCGCACTATAATTACAAGGTATTGACCAAATAACTAACCCTGGGGCTTTCTTTTTGAAGCTTCTGCAATGGCGTTCCCAATGCTCACCTTTTCCTACAATTTGTCAACCAGCCGCCACGCTCGCATTGTTGCCCCCACCATCAAGTTCGAAGCCGGATTTGACGAACTTGAAGTCGTACTCGGAAAAGCCCCATTCGTTGTAATGAAGGTTGTCGCTCTGAACCCTCTACTAAATTTGACCTGAGCTGTCCTAAGGATTTCCCTTCTTGTAAGAAGGTGAAAACTGCTACTCCCTCGACACCTGCCATGTCTGTTGTCCTCTTTCCTGCTAAAGGAAAGGAGATATGATAGTAGCAAATGAAACTGAGGAATTCACCATCTCACCGTTAGTGTTTGAAATTAGTTTGAGTTCAAAGTCTTCACTGCTGACTCGATTACAGAGAAAGAACCGTAGTCGGCAAGCTCAGAAAGCAGCTAAAGCCCAAATCTCATAAAAGTACCAGATGATGAGTTTCCTCAAGAGGAGGAGCTGGGATTACAGGAGACCTCTCCACTTCTACAAGGGAGTAGGTTCCACCTGTTGATGGATACTAATGGATGTGAACGTATTTAAGAAATTGTTGCTACTTTACCAACATTTCACGGTCATAGTGAGGAGAGGAAGAAGCCCACTCTTATCACTAAAGTTCGCGCAGTGTTTCAGAGATTGACCACTAAAGAAGGATGTTCCATAGTTAAACTACTTAAATGAGTGGGATGTGCAGTATCCCCATAAATGAAGAAAGAAATTCTGAAGGATGTCAAGGCTGCCCAACAGTCTCACAAGTCAGCTAAAGCTTTACCGAAACGTATCCCCGTCAGATTCCGTCTGGAAAGTCGAGTTGATACTGCTATTACTACTACAGATTTTGTTACCTCTGCCGCTCCAAGGTTTGCTGGATGTCGACTAGTTAAGTCATGTCCGGGTTTGAGGATTTAACCAATTGTTTCCTATAAGAATGCCTTGAAGAAGGAAAGGATGAAGGAATTACCCGATATTGTGTTTGGTTCACACCACGGGGGGCATACTTCTCTCCAACAAGTCGATGCCTCTCTTGAGATACCTCGTCTCAAGACATCATTGTCAAGTAAGAAATTGTAGGTACCCAAAGTTGCCATACCAATACAGTCTGCTGAGCCCGCAGGGCAGAATAGTGAAATGAAGCAAAAGTTTGAAACATCTGCTATAGAATTTGATGAACAAGTAAAGGATGTTCACAAAAATCCTCCAGATCTTAAGGCAATTCAAGAGGTAACAATTGAAGGAAAAGTTGAAAAGCTTAGGGCTGTGATTTCCGAACTACCTAGAGAACATGGTGTAACCATTAATGATGATGATGAGGATTTTGATTTCAATAATTATTTGGATGAAAACTTTATGGATATTCATGTCATCAAGACTAAAGCCACTTTGTCAACGAGCAATGTCCAACCTCTCATTGAAGAGAACACCACAATGATGATGAGGATTTTGATTTCAATAATTATTTGGTTGAAAACTTTATGGATATTCATGTCATCAATACTAGAGCCACTTTGTCAACGAGCAATGTCTAACCTCTCATTGAAGAGAACACCACGGATGATTTGTGCAGGGCTATTTTCTTGAGGGATGAACATATCAGTCAGATAGAAAAATGAATGGATGAGATGGCCGCCACCATGGCCCCCATGGCTACAGTTTATGGGCAATCCTAGTCATAGCAGGTAGCCTCTCTAGGGGTTAACTAGCCTGAATTAATCCATATGATGAATGAAGAGAAGTTGCCTCTGCTAATATATTTGGATGTCAAACAATTGGTCGAACAACAAGTTTGGGAGGCCTTAGCTCAATCTAACGGTGGTGCATTGATTTAAAGGGGTAGACCTTACTTGGAGGAGTTTGATGTCATACCCTACCCTAAGGGTTTTGTGTCACCAAACTTTATTCGATGGGACTGGGAATCCCAGGCAACATCTAGCACATTTTTGAGCTAGTTGTGGCAACACTGGAGGTAACGAAGCCTTACTCTTCTGACAGTTCATCAACAGCCTATCAGGAATTGCTTTTGATTGTTATGCTGAGTTACGCAATGGATCAATGAAGAAGTTTACCGGGATGGAACAGATATTCATGAAAAGATTTGCTGGAGCACAATACCATGTTACTATTGAAGATCTCGTACTGGAGAAGCAAAGACCCAACGAGACTCTAGTAGACTATATCTTGAGGTGGAGAAACCTTAGCATGAAGTGTGAACCTCAACTACAGGAACAACACAAAATTGATATTTTACTCAAAAGCATACATGGGCCAGTAGTTTTCATGCTCAAGGGACTCACCATTAAGTCCTTTGAGAAATTATTAAGCTGAGAAATTATAAAGCAAAGCTAGTAGTTTACAAGAGAAAGTTAAACATATGGATTCTCAAGAGAAAATAGAGAAATCCAGAACAACCATAGCATTCCAGAAAAGGTCTGGGACAGTGACAACTGTTGATAAAGGAAAGCAACCAATAAAGATACATGTGAAACATTCTCATGAAACTTCCCAACAATCGTTACATCATGCTCAACAACACACACAACAATATGGACAGTCCAACCAACAGTCATACCAGGGAGGACCGTACCGAGTAGAAGGTAGAATGGATCCAAATCTTTCAGAATGAACGAAAAGAGTGTATTCTTTCAAAGATGAGGCTGTGCCAAAGATGTTTAAAAATTTGATAAAAAAGCCAGAGTTCAGATTGCCAGAACCAAAGAAGCCTGAAGAGGTTGATAAGAAAGAATATCTCAATTTTTTCCCTTACCACAGGATGTTGGGACATACCATAGGAGGATGCTTTATTTTCTAGGATTGGCTCGAGGGGAA
>NW_018231413.1:0-4732 GCF_001263595.1 Phalaenopsis equestris | reverse complement strand
GAAAAAGGTTCTGTAAATATGATTTTGGCTGAGCTAATCGTCCTAATAGATCCATATGCAGAAAAAAACAGATGGAGCACAGTTTGGAGCAAGTCATCCAAGAAAATACTAGATCAGATTCAGATCGCTTCAGCTCAGGTGCCCATTCAGAGTCTACAACCTGCTCAACCCAATTTGGAGATTTTGTCATAGAACTCACCGCTACCAGAAGAGAAAGAAAGGAGCGATGTCAAGAAGATCGATAGCGCGGGGGGTAGGATAGGGGCTGCCTCTATTAGATTGGTTATTTCAGATTTGAGGAAGAAAATCCTCAAACCTCTGACCATGTATGATTATCTTTTTGGCCCACCGGGGTATTATGAATATAATGATTATGATTTTAGCTATACTTTGGTTGTTTCTAATGACAACATAACTAACTTTATTTGATCTAACTCCAATCTTGATTCCCAAATAGATCCTCAAATCATACTTGAGTCTAATAAAACCGTTAATGAGAATGAAGAAGACATCGACAATACTGACAACAATAACACTGGGAGTGAAGAGCCAGTCCTCAAATGCCACGGCGTACCACTTGCTATCAACTTGGATCTCCCCAATGAAGAAGGAATATCAGAAATTTTACCTACAGTACCTTAGGAAGAAGACATTACATAAGTAAATCTAAGAAGCAGGAAAGTATTACCTTCAAGATCAGCTCCAATAGATAAAGGAAAACAAATAGTCACTCAAGAAGAGCTACCTTCACATCCGCAGGTGGAAGAGCCACATAACCAAGTGAAAATTGAAGGATTATACAAATTTGATTATAATGTGCTCGCTTATCTTAGGAGTTTGGCAGCCAAACTAAGCATTTATGACGCTTTAATTCTGTCAAAGGAGATGAGAGAATCTCTGCTTACAGCCTTGCTCGACCTAGAGATTTTCTTGGCTCAATTGACCAGCACATCCTCAGATAAGGTTTGTTCGTTGAAAGAACAGCTTGGGATAACATTCACAGATGAACACTTGTTGCTCGGTACCACCAACCATAATAGACCACTCGAAATCTCCGTCAACGTTGGCAGATTTGTATTGTCCCAGATTTGTATTGTCCAGGGTCTTAGTGGATCCGGAAGTATCACTAAACTTAATGAGTCTATGAACGTTGACATATTTGGACATTTAGGCTCAAGAGCTTACAACCAATAAAATGATGTTAAGAGGATTCAATCAAAAGGGAGAAAGAGCCCTTGGATCAATTACACTGTTAATGAAAGCTGGAGAACTAGTAACAACTGTAAAATTTCACATCATCGATGCAGAGACTTCTTTCAATGCTCTACTTGGAAGATCATGGATTCACGAGCATAATATAGTTCCATCATCCTTACATTAATGCATCAGATATTTCAAAGAAGGACAAGAACATTGTATTAAAAAAGATTTACAACCATTCTCAGTACATGAAGTAGGCATTCATGAAGACGCCGCCTACGACAGACCTCCAAAGAAAACAGTCTTTTCTCGTGAGGTTGTGACGAATGAAATGCAAGACTCAGAAGGATAAAAAAGAAGAGGCCATTCAATTGTGCTTCGATAATCTACTATTGTCTCCTCACAATGAGGCGGTAGAGGTTCTCTTAGCCCATATACCCGAGATCGAGCCCGGAGACGTGGATGAGGAAGAACCAATCCAATTGTTGAACGGACTAGGCCGACCATAAGCGTTGACATGGAAGAAAGTTTTGATGAAGGAAGTTCTGAGAAAGAAATGATGATGATAATATGAAAGAAACCCCAATACAAGATCTCCTTGGAATACATAGAAAAGGATGAATATGAGTCGATGTATGATCGGATCAACCACTATGTGAATGCCATGACCCTTACTCTGATTTATCCTCAAAAGGTTGAGAGTCTAAAGGTCAAGGAAGTCTGCAGTGATGGATTGAAAATAATCAAGTTTTATCATGCTTCCCCTTCTACTAGTTATAAAAATCATGTAAATTTGGATGATGATTCTAATGAATTAATGGAATTATCTTTTGGCACTTTTCTCCTTGTGTACAAAAATTAATTAAACCGGGATATGTGCCAAAATAAATGCCAAAAGATGACCTACAACCTTCTAAAAAATTGTGGAATTTTAAAAGTCGAACTCTTAATTAAAAATAGAGTCTCGGAATGGGAAATGTAGAACAAGTTGATGATTTAAAATTTTGCAAGGTTGTTACTAATGAATTAGAAGAGGACTACCTCAACATAGAGCATGACTCTCAAGAACAGTTAATGGATGATACTCCACTAGAATTTAAAGAAGAGATTAAGTCAATGGTTGACGAGTTAAAGGAAATCAACCTCGGGACTGAGAAGCAGCCCCAACCAACCTTTATAAGTTCCTTACTCGGCGAGGGAGAATCCATAGAGCTAATAAAGTTATTATTAGAGTTTAAAGATTGCCTTTCCTGGAGTTACCATGAAATGCCAGGACTGTTAGCAGAATTTGCAATTCACAAGCTCGGGGTAGACAAAAACATGACCACAGTGAAACAAGCTCCCAGAAGGATGCGCCTCGAAATAGAGCAACAAGTCATTGTCGAGGTAAAGAAATTAATAAACACAAACTTTGTAAGAGAAGAGCAATTCCCCACATGGCTAGCCAATATCATGTTAGTTAAGAAAAAAAATGGACAAATCCGTGCATGTGTCGATTTCAGGGATCTAAATAAGGCATGTCTAAAGGACAAATTTCCACTGCCAATACCAGAATTAATGGTGGACATCGCTTCGACACCTGAGATTTTCTCCTTCATGGATGGATCTTTGGGTTACAACTAGATAAAGATGGCTCCCGAAGATGCAACACTTACAACTTTTCAAACGCCGATTGGGATTTTCTGCTACACAGTGATGTAATTTGGATTAAAGAATGTCGGAGCAACATATCAACGAGCATTGACAAAAATTTTTGACGACTTCATTCACAACCAAGTGGAGTGATATGTGTATGATCTGGTCATTAAAAGTAAACAGAAATAAGACCATTTGGACAATTTGAGGATTGTGTTGAAACAATTACGGAAATATAATCTTAAGATGAATCCCTTAAAGTGAGCCTTTGACGTTATCTCTGGAAAATTTCTATGATTTGTTGTTCATCATCGGGGGATCGAGATCGACCCATATATGGTTAAAGCTATCTTGGAAATGCCTCCTCCCAAAACTTTGAAATAACTACATTCATTCCAAGGTAAGCTGGCATATCTGAGATGCTTTATTTCTAATCTCTCAGGTAGGTGTCAGCCCTTCTCAGCATTAATTAAAAAAGATGCCAAATTTTTTTGGGAAGATAAATGCCAGAGGGCCTTCTAAGACGTTAAGGAATACTTAATGACAACCTCCTGTTTTGGCAGCCCCTATCCTGAGAAAATCGTTGATACTTTATACCACAGCTTTAGATGACTCTCTCGTGGCCCTATAAGCCCAAGTCAATGATGAGGACAAAGAAAATGCACAATACTATTTGAGTCATCGTCTAATACCGACAGAAGTAAAATATCCACCTATCGAGAAGCATTATCTAGCTTTAATTTTCACTGCCCAAAAGCTTAGGCAGCTTAGGCACTACATGATCTCTCATAAGATTACTCTTATTTCAAAATTTAATCCGTTGTAATATTTGATGACCCGACCAACACTTTCCGAACATCTAGCAAGGTGGTCAATGATTTTATTGAAATTTGATATAAATTTTGTTCCCCTCCACTCTATCAAGGGATAGATATTAGCAGGTTTTCTCGCTACACACCCACTTCCAGCTACTGAGTCCCCACTCAACGATGAACTATCAGATGAATAAATACTGCAAATAGAACCCTCCAATGTCAGATATTGGGAGATGTATTTTGATGGAGCTCTTTCAGCCAGGAAAGATAAAGGACCCGAAATAGTTATACCAGGCAAAGTAGGGATTGGCCTGATTTTCATCACGCCTGATAGGGGTATGTTGAGACTCTCCTATCACTTGACAGAGCCGTGTACAAATAACGAAACAAAATATGAGGCTCAATGGATTTAACAAATATTACATTTATGGTGACTCTCAACTTATCATTCAACAAGTTTTTGGACAATACAAGATTCTGAAACAAATGCTAGCATAATATCATCAGTACTCAATGAAGTTATTAGAACAAATTCCTAATGTAACCCTATACCGGATTCCTCGGGGAGATAATGCCCATGCTGACGCGCTAGCAAAACTTGTTAAGGAGCTGACATGTCCACTGGAGGATTCCATTGATATTACAATACAAGGAAGATAGGTTTTATCTCAAATCAGCCTCGATAATCTACATAAGCTTGAAAAAGAAGAAGGAATGATGATTGTAGTTGTTGACATCAATGAAGATTGACATAAGCCTTTGATAGAACAATTGCAAACTGGAAAGTTGCCAGAGGACAAATTCGAGGAATCTCACAGAACAAGAAGGGCTATGTTGTACGCTCTGGTGGGAGATGTTCTCTACAGGACGTCATTTGATCAGATGTGGCTACGATGTCTGAGCAGAGCAGAAGCACAAAATATTGTCAAAGAAGTACATGTCAGATTCTGTGGTGCTCACCAGTCAGGGCCAAAGATGAAGATGAAGATCAAAAGACTCAGATATTTTTGACCAGTGATGATATTTGAGATACAACTAGATGGTGTTACCTTTGCCAAGTGCATGGGGTAGTCTTACACCAA
>NW_018231412.1:0-214 GCF_001263595.1 Phalaenopsis equestris | reverse complement strand
AGAGGCCATTAGGGCTTGAACATTTCAACTAAGCTCAAAAACATTAGGTTAGCCTAAAATTTCAAAACCCAAAACCCAAGTCCATAGCCCATCCTTCATGGGTCATCCATGATACAAACCAACCCATCATGACACATGAGTGACACTTAATTTAAATGAATTATTTTTAAATAAAAAAAAAAAACAAAAGGACAAAGCCACACACTTTGCCAAG
>NW_018231411.1:0-340 GCF_001263595.1 Phalaenopsis equestris | reverse complement strand
TAAAGACAAGGTTGTGGATTTATGTCGCACTAGGCGGACAATCTCGAAATCTTGTGGCTTGTTTGTTTAATTCTAAGGAAAGGTTTAGCTGGTGTAGACATGTTCTATTGTTGAAAATGACTGTGCTGCCCACAATGCTAGCTCCATGCTCCTCGTAGTGTCGATTTTAAGTTTTCTAATGTGTCAAATTATGATGTCAAATCAAATATCCCTAAGGTTATGATTGTTTAAATATTATGGGGCATGTTAAAGTTGATTAGAGCGCACCTGTTAGGATCCTACGGTTCGCTAGTTTTCACTCCACTATTTTTTTTCGAATTCACTTAATCCAAATGAATTT
>NW_018231410.1:0-401 GCF_001263595.1 Phalaenopsis equestris | reverse complement strand
ATATATATATATATATATATTAATATTAGGGATGTCTAACTGATGACTCGTCGTTCGTGAACAGCTCGTGTTCGACTCGTTCGTTAAGAAACGAACACGAACAGTGACTTCACGAACAATATCAAACACGAGCTTATTTCAAACAAACTAAATTTTAAACAAACCAAACACGAACACAAGTTCTATTCGTTCTTGTTCGGTTCGTTTACACCCCTAATTAGATCCATTCAAGTTATTACATTCTTCCCACCTTAAGAGAACTTCGTCCCCGAAATTCAATTTAGTCACATAAATCTTATGCACAAGCCTATGTTCTTAAATACACACCGCATTGGAACACCAATTCTCCGGTCCAAACATAAATTCAGGCCCATCTATTTTCTTACAAAAATATTATTAAA
>NW_018231409.1:0-3350 GCF_001263595.1 Phalaenopsis equestris | reverse complement strand
GATTTATAAGACCATTTAGTGGTGGTTGACTTAGGTTAGATGTGTATTTCACTTAAAATCAAAAACATCAAAATTCGTGCACTGGCGCCTAAGTGTCAAGACCTCGCGCTTAAGTGCTAGACAACCCGATAGGTAGGTGCCTAAGCACAGAACCAGACACGCTTAAGTGTCAGTTCACTTAAACCAATTCACGAGTGGTTAAAGGTGAAAAATAAAACAGAAAATACCATTTTTACCCCCTTGCTATCATCTTCTTCGTTTGAGTTTGCAATTTAGGAGTTATGCTTCTTCTATAGTGGGGATTTCTTAGTAGATTCAAGCCAAACTTGCTAAATTTGATCTTCATGAGGTAAGAGCTTTTCTTTTATGTAATTTTTTTTATTTTCACCATGTATTTTGAGCACATTATGGATTTGACCAAAAATCAGTATTCATGGTAAAAATTTGAAATGACCCTATGAAAAATACGAAGAAATGATAGTTTAAGCTATTAGAGTTGAGTTTAGTGATTTAGTCTTGAATTTAAGATTTACTGTAATTTTTTTGTGATTTTCAGAAATTGCCCCAAGAATGAAGAGGAGTAAAGGGAAGTCCCATTTTGATTCAAGCTAGTTTGTTAGCATGAAAGCTTAGAACAGGTATAACTACGCACTGCAGTCGAGAAAACTGATTTTTGAAAGATGTTTTAAAAGTTTGGGTGGAACAGTGGAAGATTTGATTGTTCGTTGACAGTGGGAACGATTTTGCTATTTTTTTTCTGTGGTGTTTGAGAGTTTTACAATAATCTCCCTAAAGCTGAAGAAGATCGTGTCATGGCTCAAGGAAAAGGAGGAAAAGTAGTTCCTTTCTCCCCCGAGGTAATAAATCTATTTTAATAGTTGCCCACTAGTTTGGTGTGTTTTTATTCAAATTATAGTCTGACTGATGAGGAGTTGGTCGAGATCATATCATCATATATCGGTGGAAGAGGACTGTGAAAGATCATAAAAGAAAGAAGAGTCAACTTCCATGCGTCAAAGTTAGATGCCACATCGAAAGCGTGACACTACTTTATTCCAGCTCGTCTAGTACCAACAAACCACGCCAGCAAAGTTACCCGAGATAGAGCTACCTTGAAGTATTGCATTCAAGAGTTCAAGCTGATTGAAATTGGATCTCTAAATTATTAGACTATCATCAGTTCTACTACCACTGCCATACTGCAGGTTTGAGATTTGCATCCTTGATATTTTCCTTATGTGAGTAGGCAGGTGTTAGATTCAATAGTTGGGAGGAGATACTGCAGCCTCTAAAGGCCATCACAAGCATTAATGTGAAGTATTATTCATAACATTTAATCTTTGGATGGAGAGGAAGATTTTCTAAAAGTTTAGGTGCCTCTACTTCCAATGCTTCTACCTCACGTGCATCTACATCACAAGGTCAGACATCTGGTTCTGATTCGCATTCATATTTATTGCAAAGGATGTTAGATAACATCAATTATACTACAGACAAAGTATTAAATTTTGAGAATTTTGTAGATCATATATATGATTATATGAGAAGACATAGTGATTATGAGAAGAAATTTCACTCATCTTTGGAAATCCTTATGAGGTGTGACCAAAGTGTAGTTTTTCCTTCATATACATAATATCCATCATATGAGTCTTTTAAAAATTTGTTAGCGCTCAGGTGGAGGAAGAGGAGGGAACTCTATAGTGAGAGCTAGTATCTTTCCTACCTAACCCGTCTTCAAGACTATTCAAACTTTAAATAAGCTAATGTTCTTTATAACATCTCTAGTAAGGGTAAATAATACTATTGCTCCTATTTGGCATAACACAATTTGAATACTTCCACAACAGAATTCTTATACTTATTATTGATTCATGATAAAGAAAAAGAAATTTTATTTATATTGCCTTCATATTACAAATATCTAGTTTAGTTAGTTGTTTACTTTACTTTCAATTATAAAAAATTACAAAAAGAATCGAACTTTCGTTCCTATTGTAACATCTAAAGTTTGAGTAAGAATATTTTGCAAAGTAGAATTGTTTTCTAATTTCTTCTGATTTTAGTTGCATATTATATTTTTTTCCTTGTGGTTTCGATATTCAGGGCTTAATCAAAAAGTCCTATGTTACTTGATAAAGATACGTACACTTGTATACTATTCCCTATTTAAATATAATCATTATATTCTTATTTTCTTCAAAGTTAAATTTTTACCTAGTTGTTGCTGGTGCAGTATTAGGAGTAGGTAGTTTAGCTAGAACTTGAATTTGCAGGATCTACTTCCATGCCATTTTCTAAAATTTTATGCCCAAGCACAATTCTTCCTACAACCATAAACTAACATTTTTCCCAATTTAATACTAAATCTATTTTTTCACATCATTCTAAAACTTTTTTTCTAAATGATTTAAACATGATTCAAAAGAAGTTCCAAACACAAAAAAATTATCCATAAAAGCTTCTATCCCTTTCTCAATTAAATCACTAAAAATAGACATCATACTTCTTTGAAATGTTGCAGGTGCATTACATAATCAAAGGACATTCATCTAAAAGTGAAAGTGTCATAAGGACTAGTAAATTTTATCTTTTCTTGATCCTTATGGGTAATAGAAATTCGATGATAGCCGATATATCTGTCCAAAAAAAAAAATATTTGTGCTCAGCTAACCTATCCAACATTTGGCCAAAAAAGGTAAAGAAAAGTGATCATTCCTAGTGGTGGAATTTAATTTTCTATAGTCAATACAGATTCGTCAACCAGTGAACTGTCGTGTTGGTATTAATTCATTTTTCTCATTCATAGCAACAGTCACACCCCGTTTCTTAGGAACACATGACTTACCCATAAACTGCCTGAAATAGGATATATTATTACAACATCTAATTATTTTAAATTTTTTCAACAACTTCTTTCATCATAGGGTTTAATCTCCTTTGAGGATCAAATTTTGGTTCGTAATGTTCTCCAACAAATTTCTATGCATACAAATCGAAGACTGATTCCTTCAATATCAGCAAATGTCCATCAAAAGCCTTTCTTGTACTTTTTTAAAGTTTCCAACAATTTTTTTTCTGGTAATTCAGTTAACTCTGAGGATACTATAATAGGTAATGTGGAAAAATCTCCTAAGAAGACTTATTTTAAATGTGAAGGAAGTATTTTTTTTTGAGTTTAGGAAGTTTTACAATTGAAGGAATAAGATTTTTATTATTGTTCGTAGTATCCAACAACTCAAATCATTCCTAAACATAATCCAAATCTCATTACTCACTTCAATAGATTTATCTTGCTTTATTTCCTCATCTTCATTCTCAAACTATTCTTCTCCAATTTTATCTTCAAA
>NW_018231408.1:4718-5129 GCF_001263595.1 Phalaenopsis equestris | reverse complement strand
AATCTAATGATTTCGATCTAAATATAAAATACAAACAGTTATGGGTTTAGTGTGAGAATTGTTATGGAATAAAAAAGTCACTCAGTTAGAAAATGAATATTTGTGAACACTACGGATATCAAGTCAAGATTGTCAAAATGTTGTGGGATGCACTCGCCCTCTTTGTATAGGTTAATTATGCAGCTGTTTTGTATACACAAACGAGGTAAGATATGCCACGACACGAGCCTTTTAATCATATGCTTTAATAACAATGAGAGGTAATCAACTTCTGTTATTTTGACCCCCAATTAATGAACTATGGTAAAAGGGCACTTTTGTAATGTGGTACCGCTCACCTACCACATCTCACCTACCGTTCACCTACCGCTCACCTACCTCCCACCTACCACTCTCTTGCTTCTATAAATA
>NW_018231408.1:0-4677 GCF_001263595.1 Phalaenopsis equestris | reverse complement strand
GAGGAGAGAATAGCTATAGAGTTAGAGAGGAGGAGAGCATCTTGAGGCCTTGTATCAAGGTGTCGCTTGAGAGGGAGGCCATAGAAGGAAGATGAGGGCTCATCTCTATGTATAAGCTATGTATTCTCCATTTCTTCTGCCTTAGTGAACTATTTGATTGATTCCCTTCCGTGGACGTAGATCGTAAACGATCTGTGTTTGCTTGTGTTCTCTTTGTGTCTCATTTCTATGCCAGGAAGTACATATCTCACAACAATTGGCACCGTCTGTGGGAAGATCCATACTTCTTGGCTAGAGGTGTCCGCGTAAAGGTGTTCGCGGCCAGCGAGGAAGAAGAGGAGTTCGGCATTCACGAACAGAGGAGCAAGCGGATTGTGTTGCAGACAGCCGAATCACGACAGATTCGGTGAACAGCGGAAGCTTTGATCTACTGGATTCGCGCCGCAGGTTGTGCGGTTCGGCGAGACGGAGGAGGAACAGTCCGTGAGCGAGGGCCGAAAATTTGCGACAGGGCTGCCAGTAGAGGATTTCAGAGCAGGAGTTCGGTCTTGCGAGTAGCTCGACCAGAGGGAAGAGGCGGAGATCGCGCAGGGAAGCGTTCAGGGAGTTTCCTGTTCGAGAGTTCGAGAAGCAGGAGGACCTGAGCAATTTGGCGAGGCGCGACAGCTCTAGAGAGGTAGTTATTCTCGTGTGAGAGGTAGAGGAGGAATTCCTGATTTGTTCCTTTTGACACAAAGGAGTTCCTGCAGGAAGGAGGCGCGAGCACAGAACAGGAAGTTTTCTCACATGAACAGGTGTGATCTCTATCAGAAGGGATCAGAGCTCTTCGTTCGGTTGACGAAGGCAGTGGAGTTCACGAGGAGAAGGTAAAAAATTTGGTGAGAATTTCTTGGATAGCAAGGCGTTAAAAGCAGGTAGAATTCACTGGAAGAAATCCTAGCCACGACAATGAGTTCCGTCAAATTTGACATTGAGAAATTCAATGGGAAGAATGACTTCGGTCTATGGAGAGTGAAGATGAGAGCTCTATTGGTTCAGCAAGGTGTTGCAGAAGCCTTGCAAGGGTCGGCGACATTGCCGGCCGACATGACCGAGAAGGAGAAGATCGACATACTGGACAAAGTCCAAGCATGCTTAAATCAAAATTTGTTTTTTTTCTTTAATTTATCCTTTTTCATTTCCAAAAAGCATCCAACATTTAACCTGCACAAATTAGACATAAATACCTTCATCATGCATAATATCAATATAAATATGCAAAAACAAGAATAATCATGCAAGAATCTCATCATTGATTTCATTCACATCAAATTTGCCAAACAAAACTATTTTTTGCACTCAAATAATCCTACCACTAAGCTTAGAATTTGTAAAATTAATAGTTCACCTTCTCTTAGGGGTATCCTTGTCTTTTGCTACATGTGGTAAGAAGTTGTTAAAGTCTTGTGAACTCCATATTTAGTGGAAATTTTTGCAAATTGATAATATCTTATACCTTTCTCTAATCATTTCCCTCTACAAAAAAATATTCTCAATCCACTTGATCTAGTGTGACCATAATCCTTTTCATTATGCCAAGTGTTCTTTAGAACTCAAATCTTGTTCAAGCAATAGACTATACCCTTACTCTGCCTATATTTATAGGATACCCAAATTTCATTAGGGAAGAAATTAAATCTTTTAATTTTAGGATGTAGCTAGAAAATAGAAGTGGGATTATTCTTATATTTAAACTCAAGCTTTTCTCCCCTGGATTTTTCATTAAGCACATTCTCCTTTCAAATTTTAATTTGGAATGATTTTCTACTCACTTCTTCTTTTCTTTTGCCTTTCCTTTGCTTTTCACTTTTCTATGAGAATTACTATATCATATTAAGCATGATTCTTTTAAGAATTCTGATTTTGTATTACTCCATAAGTTAAAAATTTATATTCTCCCATTATGTGAGTCTTGGTGATTCTATAAGTCAAATAGAAATTAGGTTAATTATATTGCTTGAATAAAATTTTTGACTTAAAACACCATGGATTAATTAATTAGTTTTATAGACACTTTTTCAATTATTTTGAGAAATTTATGCTAGAAAAAAAAGATTAACATCTAATATTAACTCATTATCAAACACTTCAACTCCAACTGTATCTTGACTTGACAATGAGTTAATAACTTCTTTCCTTATACTATCAATTAGAAAATATTCTTATAAGGTTTAACTAAATCTGAGCATAATAATAAAATTATTTTCATTCTACCACATATGTAAAATTTCCTCCCCCAAACTTATTTTATATCCTACTCTACTCACATTGGGAAAATATGAATAGTAGTGGTCTAATCATATCATGGCATGGTCACCTCTTTCCATGATAAATTACAATTTCCATGCATGAAGTTCCAAATATTAGCATGGATGAATCTCTCGTTCAAATGTATAGGGCAGCAAACAACACACTTATTATCCTAATTTCATTGAAAAGCTTTCCTCTAGTTTTCACTGACTACCGGCCTATATCTTTACTTACATGCCTGTACAAGTTCATATCCAAAATGCTTGCGCTTGCAAACAAAATGAACCATTCTGGAGATGGATTCCAACCTTCGATTGTCTAAACCTCCTCAATAAAGAAATCTGAAGTAATATTGAAAGTGGAAATTCTAGTACCAAAACTAATAGTAGTTATTTAAATAGAATTGAAAAATCTAATGATTTCGATCTAAATATAAAATACAAATAGTTATGGGTTCAATGTGAGAATCGTTATGGAATAAAAAAGTCATTCAGTTAGAAAATGAATATTTGTGAACACTACGAATATCAAGTCAAGATTGTCAATATGTTGTGGGATGCACTCGCCCTCTTCGTATAGGTTAATTATGCAGTTTTTTTGTATACACAAATGAGGTAATATATGCCACGACACGAGCCTTTTAATCATATGCTTTAATAGCAATGGGAGGTAATCAACTTCTTCCTCAATTACTACATTGAAAATAAGGAAAGGTGATAGTCAACTCTTAGCCTCTTCACCTTAGTGGATCTAAAGAGTGAGTACCATGATTTTACAAGATTTCTTTTTTATTCTACTCATATTACCGGCAACTATCATTTCCATCTCTTCCTCAATTACTACATTGTCCTTTCCCTTTCCAAACAAGGTAGTCCAATTTCTTTCTTTAAAAGAAAGAAATTCCAAGTCTTTTTTCGCTAATTAGGCGACTCCCAGATTCAAATAAGGGATAAAGGATTTACAGTCCCTCGCCGCCAAATTCCATCCAAAATGGATAAAAAAATGTGGAAGAAGAAAGAAATTCTATGTAAAGTATAAAAATATATAAGATTACATGAATATATGCAATTTTATACTGCTTTCTGAGGAACATATGTTATATCGAATTGCAAGAGCAGAATCGCTCATTGAGTAAGGCAACTTGTCAATGATGGTCTTGCCATCAAGAATTTTAGTGGATCGATCCTTGAGATGGGGTGATTTTCTAAGACAGCATGTAATGATGGAGATTTTGAGCAGCAAAAATGAATGTCAGCCAATGTTTTGGGGAGTTTCTTCATTCTACGCCTGAGTCTTCGACTGTAACCACACCAAGAGGAAAGTTTTTTTTTTATTTACCTATGAATGAAGACTGACAGAGAATAGGGCCCGAAGTTGAACGCAATGCCAGAGTTGAAGACTGAAAAAAGAAGAATTTGGATCAAGTTTTTCACAAATTGAACTTGTCAGTCGGAAAGAAACAAGCTTTCGGAGGATCTAAGGAAACTTTGCATCCAACTTTTGAAAAAAAGAATTTAAACTAAAAATATATATACATTTAACATTTCCATTACTTAACTCATCATTTATTCTGAGTTTCAGCACCAAATCTGTTTAAAGCATCAGCATTAATACTAAATTGTGTGCATATGAATAGCTTATGAAACTAATAATAATAATATGCAAATCAACATAAAGGCATGGCAAGATGTTAATTTCTTCTTTTATTTTAAGAATAAAAAAAGACTACAAATGCTTAATTATCTACAATTCTGCACAAAATATAGCTGAGTTTAGCGAAGCGGCCAAAAGTGAGCAGACAACAAAAAAAGGAAACATTATATATATAATAAATGCGACATCAACAAAAATTTTCGAGCAAAATTGTGAACATGTAACACATAAATAAGTTTTCAAATAGGTTATATGTCACAAAAATACTCATTCATAAATAAATAAATAAATAAAACAGAAAACCTAAAGCTTATTTGAAATCAATTTTGTTTTTTTTTCTTTTATTTTTTAAAATATATTTGCTTAATGTATATTTAATATATTTTTATTTTTTATTTTTAAAAACATATCAATTAATTTATAAAAACAACCAACACAATTAAAATTTATTTGGAGCATTTTTTTTAAAAGTAAATTGATTTATTTTCAGCATAGCAAATACATTTTATTTTTAGGATAATTTACATGAAAACATATTGTCAGGACTCCGAACATAGAGCTACGTTCAGATTGCAATAGTCGTTGTGTTATAGGAATATACCGCTGTGTTTTAGGAATATTTCATCAGCGTTATTCGTAAAAATGATGTGTTATTAGAATATTCCTCCGCGTTACTTGATTTGTGGTTGTGTTAATCCATTAACATAGTGAAAATTGAAATAACATGGGGAATAT
>NW_018231407.1:0-1710 GCF_001263595.1 Phalaenopsis equestris | reverse complement strand
TCTAGACCTCAACCAAAAGTGAGGTCAACATGATTGTGCAAAAGCATAAAGGTAAAGTGAGGCTTTATGTCATGTTAGACAAACAACCTCAAAGTACTATGGCTTTATGTTATTTGAAACTAAGGAAAGTTTTGCTAAAGTAGATCATGTTTCATGTCGGATCTTGATTCGTTAGCAGAAGTCCTTTGTCCCTTGCTTACATCCTCATCATGCTACCAAAAAAAGCTTGCTTTGAGATTCATATTGTAGTGATTATAGGTTTAAAGTTTATGTGAACATGCAGATTGTTGAGTCATGGCCTGTCGTAGGGAACCACTTAGTTTATGTCCTACTGTTGTCTACCCTAGGGCCCTTGCAAGTATGTAGAAGTAAAAACAGTAAAAAGGTGCAGTAAATTGCGGTAAATATAAAAATAAACATGTGTACCGAGGATTCTTGCCACTGTTGCAGAGTTAGTACAACAAATAATAGTAATTTGTAGGAAGTTTAAACAAATTATAAGAAAATCCGAGAAAAACTTAGACAAGTCGTAAGAAAACCTGAGCGAATAATGCAAAACGCGATGTCGCATATAAAAGATAAAAGCTTGGTGTAAAAATTTAAGTTATGGGGGAGCTCAAAACCAGGACCGAAACCCTAGCAATCTTTCTTGAAGGAACTCCATAGGTAGCTTGTATGTTTCATGTCTGTGAGACCAAACATAGTGTGAAAGGCTACCGACAAGACAATCATGGGAGGACAATCCTAAACATGGTTTGTGTGACTAACACACAAATTTGCCCCAAATAACATTTTAAAAGTTAAATTTTAGTTTGTCATGCGAAATAGTTTGAGTTTGTATTCATTTTGGCAAATAAAATATGAATTTCATTCAAAAAAGTACATTTTGATATTATATATATGTATTTTTGAAAATTTTATATTCATGAGTCAGTCACACCGATAGGCTAGGACCACTGACTACCCATGAGAATGCAGGGAAACTCTTTACTAAGTATTAGGGAGCAATAATACAAATCCTAAATATTTTATAGGTTCATGATATGCAATACTCCTCATATAGCTAGATATTATTCTCATTATCGCTCTTACCATCAAAACCTCCAACTTACACCATCCAGGTGATCCGTAAACCATAAGGGTTTGGTGTAAGGCTCAAGCCCAAATCCCTAAGCATTGGGTATTACTATATGTTAAGTAGTTTCAGAGTATTTTCATTTAAAAGTGTTGATTTAAGGATCTCGAATCATATCTTAGTGGGTCCTTAAAGATTTCATGTTTGTTTGGTTTTAGTGATTGTTTTTGTTATGTTTATCAGGGATGATTTTTCTCAACAAATTGTAGAAAATCTAAATTTCTTCTAGAATACCCAAAATCCCTCAAAGGTATTCAAGATGTAAAACACCCTTAAGTTCTCCCAGGCTACTCCTAATTAATTTGGTCTTACTTTGTTATCGAGTCAGTCACCCAATGTTGAATTATGTTGTTGTTCTTTAAACTGTGCTCAACATTTTCATGCCTCAATCAACCCATGTGTAAGGGTGAGATCAATTTTAATATTGTAGCAAGAGTTATATGGTTTAAACCCTATGGTGTATTTTGCAAAGTATTAGGAGACCTACACTCTTCCCTTTTTGTTTGCTCTAAGCTTGTGGTTTTTCAAGACATTGTTATTATTTAAATATTTTCTTCAAATTAATTCCTCAAATA
>NW_018231406.1:463-757 GCF_001263595.1 Phalaenopsis equestris | reverse complement strand
GTTTTGCTAGAGCGTCGGCATGGGCATTATTTTCCCAAGGAATCCGGTAGAAATTCACCTCAAGAATTTGCTCCAAGAGCTTCATCGTGTATTCATGGTACTCTGCTAATCTTGGTTTCAAAATTTTGTATTTTCCAGCGACCTGCTGGATGACAAGTTGAGAGTCGCCGTAGATGGCAATGTTTGTTATATCCATTGAGATTGCAAATTCCAATCCGGTGATTAAAGCTTCATATTCTGCTTCATTATTGGTGCACGGCTCTGTCAGGTGGTATGAGAACCTCAACATACGCT
>NW_018231406.1:0-399 GCF_001263595.1 Phalaenopsis equestris | reverse complement strand
CTGACGAAGCACCATCGAAGTACATTTCCTAGTGCTGCACACTAGAAAATTCCATTTATAGTATTTGCTCGTCTGGTAACTCGTCGTTGAGAGAGGACCCAGCTGGCAGTGGGTGTGCAACGAGGAAATATGCTAGTATCTGTCCCTTGATAGCACGAAAGGGAACAAAAGTTATATCAAATTGTAATAAGATCATTGACCATCTTGCCAAACGTCCGAAGAGTGTTGGTCGGGTTATCAAATATTGCAATGAATTAACTTTCGAGATTAGGGTAATCTTATGAGAAAGCATGTAATGTCTAAGCTTTTGGGCGGCAAAAATTTACGCCAGACAATGCATCTCAATAGGAGGATACTTTACTTTCGTCGGTATTAGACGACGACTCAAGTTGTAGAGTG
>NW_018231405.1:414-955 GCF_001263595.1 Phalaenopsis equestris | reverse complement strand
CATCCATTCTATAGAATTCATCATCTTTATCTTTTTACAGGATACTTCAATGAGCGCCATGAGTGTATATTGTTAAAAGTAATCGTTTGATCATTAATGCGCATAGTTAATTCCCCTTTCTGCATATCTATCATTGCTCTTCCTGTAGCTAGGAAAGTTCTCCCTAAAATGATATGTATGTCTTTATATTCCTCTATATTGAGCACAATGAAATCAACAGGAAACATAAATTGATCCACTTTCACTAGGACATTGACCAAAAGAAAATATGTTGAGATTTTCATACCTATTTTATACTGATTTTGACGATATTGCACTTTAAAGAAAGGTATTTTTGATATTTTGTTACAGTTTTGTTGAATTATGGTCATTGGAGCAAAAAGATGCAAAAAAGAGCGAATTTGGAGCAAAAAAGACCAAAATATGAAGATTTGAACTAGGGCACCGATGGCGAGCCTAACGGCGCCGACGACGGGTTTTTCCCGAGAGTCTAGAATCAAATATTCTAGAAGGCCCCCGATGGCGCCCCCGCGCGGGGCGG
>NW_018231405.1:0-256 GCF_001263595.1 Phalaenopsis equestris | reverse complement strand
CCATTAGAGTGTAGAGAGTGTAATTTAGGGTTAGTATTGTGAGGAATTCTTCGAGAGATTGTAAGAGTGGAAGGAAAGTGAGAGATTTCTTCCTCCTTGCTGCTTCGAAGGAGAATTCTATGTGCTATAAAGAAAGGAAGAGATTCAGAGGAAGGAGTTGCTTGGGGAGGAATTATAGATTAGTGATATTTACGTATTGAAGTTTATATGACTTTGCTTTCATATATAAATTCCAAGTTTTATTGTATCTTCTCCA
>NW_018231404.1:5110-8258 GCF_001263595.1 Phalaenopsis equestris | reverse complement strand
TGAGTTTTGTGTTTTCTTCCGTTGTAAGTTGATTGACAATGGCGACTCTAAGAGATGGTGTCTGGACCTCTAGCAGTAGCACAGCCTCAGTCCCGTACACGAGCATATAAGGTGTACACTGAGTGGTGAGCGCCACACAATCCGGCATGTACTTCTGGCAGTATCCATGCAATCGGACATCATTGCTGACCAATAATATCGGAGTCTTTTAATCATCATTTTCATTTTTGGTCTCGATTGGTGAGCGCCACACATTCCGGCATGTACTTCTTTGACAATATTTTGTGCCTCGGCTCTGCTCAAACACCGTAGCCACATTTGGTCGAATGATCTTCTGTAGAGAACATTTCCCACCAGGGCGTAAGACATGGCCCTTCTTGTGATGTGGTGCGCCTCGGACTTGTCTTCTGGCAGCTTTCCAGTATGCAAATATTCTATTAATGGCTTGGGCCAATCTTCGTTAATGTCTGCTACTGCATTTACATGCTCAGACATTTCAATCACATCTGATCGAATGACCTTCTGTAGAGGAGATTTTCTACCAAAGCATACAAAAAAGCTTATCTCTTGATGTGATACACTGCTGATTTGTCATCTGGCAACTTTCATGATTGCAAATACTCTATTAATGGTCTGCGTCAATCTTTAGCATCATTCATTACTACATCAACTATCTCTTCTTATTTTTCAAATTTGGCAGACTTTCGAGGTCGATCTTTGATAGAATCATACGTTCCTATATTGTATTATCAATGGAATCCTCAGACACACACACTAATTCTTTAGCAAGTTTGGTTAAAGTGTCATCATGGGTGTTATCTCCTATAGATTGTCACACTGGGGATCTGTTCCAAGAACTTCTTAGTGTATTGGTGGTATTCTACTGGTCTTGGCTTCAAAATCTTGTAGTATTCGATAACTTATTGTATTAAAAAATTTGAATCACCGTAGATGACAATGTCTGTTATGTCCATTGATATTTTCACGTCTAACACAGTGATCAAAGCTTCATACAGTGTCTCATTGTTTGTGCATGGCACTATCAAGTAGTAAGAAAACCTTAACATTCCCTGATCTAGTGTGATGAAAATCAGATCAATCCCTGCTTTACCTAGTATGAATATTTGTAATCATTTATCCTTCCTTACTGACAAATCTCCTATGAAATACATTTCCCAATGTCTAGCACTAGAAGATTCTACATGTAGTTTTTGCTCGTATGATAGGTCGTCATTAAGAGTGGACCCAGCTTGCAGGGGGTGCACTGCAAGAAAATCAACCAAAATATTTCCTTTAATAGCATGAAGGGGTAAAGTTATGTAGAATTGCAATAAAATTATTAACCACCTCGCTAAATGTCTGGAAAGTGTTGGTAGGGTTATCAAATATTATAACAGATTAACTTTCAAAATAAGGGTGATCATATGAGAAGCATGTAATGTTTAAGCTTCCGGATGGTGAAAATCAAAGCTAGACAATACTTCTCAATACGAGGATTCTTTACTTTCATCGGTATTAGGCGTCGACTCAAATAGTAGAGTACATTTCCATTACCCTCATCGTTGACCTGAGCTAACATGGCTTCAAGAGAGTCGTCTAAGGCCGTAGTATAAAGTACCAAAGGCTTTTCTAGGATAGGGCTACAAAAATAAGAGGTTTTTAAGTATTGCTTGATATCCTCAAAAGGCCATTGACATCTCTCTTCCCAAATTAATTTGGTGTCCTTTCTAATTAATGTCGAAAAGGGCTCACACCTGCCTGACATATTAGATATAAAGCATCTCGAGTATGCAAGTTTACCTTCAAAGGATAGTAGTCTTTTGAAGGTTTTAGGAGACATCATTTCAAAGATAGATTTAAGATTATCTTGGTCGATCTCAATTCCTTGATGATGAACAAAGAATCCCAGAAAATTCCTAGAGATGACGTCAAAGGCGCACTTTAAGGGATTCATTTTAATATTATATTATTTTAATCGCTCAAACACGATCCTCAAATCATATAAGTGGAATGTTTGCTACTTTTTCTTGATGAAAAAATTATTCACATATCATTCCACATAATTTTGGATGAGGTCGTCAAAGATCTTCGTCATTGCACGTTGATATGTTACTCTGACGTTCTTTAGGCTTTTAGGCTGAACGGCATCACTGTGTAGCAAAAGATTCCAATCGGTATTCTGAAAGCTGTATGCGCTGCATCTTCGGGAGCCATCTTGGGAGCCTGCTTGATTTGGTTATACCCCGACGATCCGTCCATGAAGGAGAAAATCTCATGTGTGAAGCGATATGTACCATCATTTTTGGTATGTTCTTCAGTCCCGAGGTTAATCTCTTTCAATTCATCGATAGTGGATTTAATTTCTTCTTCAAATTCTGGCAGAGCATCCTCTATTGATTAATCAGCAGATTCATCATCTATATCGAGACAATCCTCTTCTGACTTACTTGTAACAACCATGCAAAATTCAGAATTGTCGATTGGTCCAACTGTACCAAATCCGAGATCTTCTTTTGAATTGGGAGTTTGTCTTTTAGTATTCCACAATTTTTCAAAGAGTTGAAATTTATCCTTTGGCATTTGTTTTGGTAAATGTCCCTGTTGAATTAAATTTTGAACACAAGGCGAGAAGTAAACAAAAGGAAATTCCATTAATTCATTAGTATCAGCATCCAAATTTACATATTTTTCAAGCTCAGTAGAGGTAGAAGCACGGTAAAATTTGATTGGCTTTGAACCAACACTACGGACTTCCCAGACCTCTAAACTCTCAATCTTTAGAGGGAGAATCGGAGTGAGGGTCATAGTCTCCACATAGTGGTTTATCTGAACATACATTGTTTTATATTCATTTCTCTCTATATGTTCTAAGGATATCTCGTACTGAGGCTTCTTCTATTTTGTCATCATTACCTCATCTTCAGAACTGTCTTCATTACCAATGTTGATAGTTGGCCTAGTCCGTTCAACAATTAGATTGATCTTTCCTCGCCTGCGTCCCCGGCCTCGACCTCGGGTGCGTGAACTAGAAGAACCTCCACCAACTCGATGTAAGGGAGTGGTAGAAGGTTGTTGAAGCGGAGTTGTACGACCTTCCTTTTGTGCTCCCTCTGTATCTTTGTCTTTTTTTGTCTCAATCTCGCGCGAG
>NW_018231404.1:0-1162 GCF_001263595.1 Phalaenopsis equestris | reverse complement strand
TAATGCAGCAACAATCTTCCGGATACTCTCATATCCATCAGTATCTGTCAGAGGATGGAATCTACTTCCTCGCAGGAGTGGGTACACTTCTGGTAATACCTCTTCAACTTGTTGAGGCTTCCTCTCATCAGGTGTGCTCTCAAGAGTCTGGGCTGTGATGGCCCTCTGAACTCTCCTATTGCGGTTCCTCCTTTGAGTTCGGGTCAGTGGTAATGTCCTTGAGCCTGACCCGATTTCAAACACAGATGCTGGAACAGTTAATCCTTCAGTCGAATCTTCGACAATTATCACTTCCTTCCCCTTAGCAGCAGCGGGGATAATAGGCTTGATGACGATAGCTTTAGCTTTCTTACCGGCAGGGAAGTCTTGAAGGCAGCTCAAACTGAATTCTGCAGACGGCTCTTGAACTTTCGGGGCAGCGATCTTCATTACCACGAACAGAGCTTTCCCGAGGATAACCTCGAGGTCTTCAAATCCAGCTCCGAACATGATGGTGGGAGCGACGTTACGGGCATTGCGGTCCGTCGGCAGGTTGCAAGAAAAGGTCAGTGTTGGGTAAGTTTAAAACAGAAAGTTTTAGGGTCAGCTATATGGCCAAAAACCTTGAAATCTCTAGTGCAAGCACTGAAGAATTAGAGGTTAATCTGTAGACCGGGAGGGTCTTAATTTACAAGTAATTTTAATATCTTTATTTAAAAGGGTGTAAAATTAAATTAATGTTTCAAAGTGTGCGCAGCACAACACGAGTTGGTTCAATCCGCGAAGTATCAAACTAAATGTGGAAAGGAGTTGCCAGAAAATTTAGGACCCAGTGCGGGACCCAATTCCTGGCAGAAAATGCTTAGGTGGAGTTAATCCACCAACACACCTATTGGGGGTCCGACCCCACATAAAAATTTAAAGAGTCCTTAATGGCCTTCTGAACCCCTCTGTTCAAAAAATGGTTGAACAGCTAGTCCTGAAGTCCAAGGAGTTAGCTGTACTTAAATGGGTAAAGTATGCCAACGGAAGAAGGGTAATTTGGTCCAAGGGGGACATGGACATATTACCTATGTGTGAAGATAATATTTCTTGATTTGTATGGAGAGAAAAGCTCTCCCCAGCGGAGTCGTCAGAAGCTGTCGGTGCTATATTTGGTGTGGGGTTTGCCCGTAAGAAGCTG
>NW_018231403.1:16671-16883 GCF_001263595.1 Phalaenopsis equestris | reverse complement strand
ATTGAAGATCAAAAGATTGGAAATAGATTTAAAGTGAATGACCCCAGATAAAAACCATTATTTGAGGGTAAAATACCAAATAAACTAGAGAAAGTTATGACATCCGTTTGGTCTGCGAAACCAATATATTGGCCGACAAATTCCCCTATTTAATATAAGGAATTAAATAGGGTTTATATTATGCGGGGTTCGGGAAAAGCTTCCTATAAGGG
>NW_018231403.1:13734-16600 GCF_001263595.1 Phalaenopsis equestris | reverse complement strand
AACTCTACTACTCATATTTACCCTTGAATCATCATAGAAATTGGATCCATAGAAAATAAATGGAACGCATTTGGACCAATGCAAAACTGTGCAATTTATGCATTGGGCGCTCACGGTGCCATCGATGCCACCGACGATGGGTTTTTCTTAAGAATCCAGGCAATAAATTTGAAAGGCTTGCCAACGCCACCATCGACGCCGCCAACGGAGAGACCGACAGGATGGCGGTTTCTGGAGTTTGAATGGACGGTTTTTGGCAGTTTTAGGCGGGAGTTACTCCTTTTAAACTTCAAAATTTGATTCCTAAGTTCCTATTTCCCCAAAAATGAAGTGAAACTCCACCAAATTCATCCCTATGGCGTCCAATACCCCTGAAAACGACAGAATGTGAGTGTTCAACCGGAGAACGTACATTAGTTATGAGGCGCAGCAAATCTTCAATAAGCTACTATCTTCAACAAGGTACTAACAAAGAAAAGATTAATCAAGGAATGTGGATTTGTAAATTGAGGATTAAATAATCCATCAACATTACTCCTGCACGAATTAATGAGTTATATATGATCTAGAATGTTCATGTCTGCCATTATTCTAACTTTGTATCGAAGAGATACCTGATAAATTAGATTTACCAATATTTAACAGACGAAACTGAAGACTGGGAAATGAGAGAAAATGGGTATGTTAGTTTTTCTTCAACACTTCTAAACCCCATTTCGAAACACTGGCACTTCTTCATTTCTGCAAAACTTTTACGGACGATGAGGATCGGAAAAGTTTCTAAGAAAAGTGCTATTCTGAATTACTGCATCCAAATAAGACTGTCGATCGATATTGGATCTATAGTTGTGAAGTCTATTTTGGGCCTGATCATTCATGGATCAACTTATGGGCTTGGACATCCTTCCACAATTTTCTTACTTTGCAGTCCATTCCAAGTATCTTTTGAGAATTGAGAATTTGAGAATAGGTACTTCTTCCTTGGAAGCCTTTAGACCCAACTGAGAGATTCTCAACCAATGATGATGAAAATGATGTGACTTCTATTGTGGATCAATCGTCTCAGAATTCATTACATATTCAACCTTTAGTTCCAGGTAAGAAACTAGTGATCCTACTCAGAATCAAGAAAATGGACAAAGAGGTACAAAATATTATGAATGCAATTAACAATATCTCTGATTTTTTCGATCATCTAGACTGGAGGATGAAAGAACAATTTTCTCACTCTGGACATATTGAAGACAGTTTGATACGACTGATGAGAAGGATGAAATTGATAGAAGAGGACTGTTGACCTCATTTTTGGTTGAGGTTTAGTTTTTCCTCTTTAATAGCCTAGGGTTTAGCCATAGGACTGACTATTCCTAACTATTCCTAGAAAACTAGACATAGAACCCTCACTACTAGAAATTTCAAACTCTTTTGTACTCAACTTGAAGTTCCACATATTGCACTCAACCTCTAAATACTTAGTAGGTGGGGTCACTGTGAGGGAAACTCAAGATGAGTCACCCTTAGGATTGCTGGACCTTAAGGTTGACCTTGGGTGTTTGTCTGGAGATAAGGCACTCACTACACTTATCTGCACCCACAATCACTCACAACCCTGAACTCAAATTTCTAGCCTAGATCCCTTGATCTTTTGGAATACTCATATAGATGGTCCCCTAAACCTATTAGCCCTAGGGATATGGTTTAGCTAAAGACCACTATGTAGAGGACCCAAAATGAGGTTTTCATTGGTCCATGGCTTGTTGGTGATGATTGGTACCTCAACTCTACCAAAATACCCATCTTGGTCTTTTACCCCTAAAAGACCCCCAAATTACCAAAATACCCCTCCATAGCTCAAAATCTAAAAAATTCCAAAAATTCCCAGAAAATCTCAATAAATCCTAAATATTCCCAATTTCATTTCTCTCAACTACCAAATCACACAATTTGGCCAATTTGACCATCTTTAACCAAAACTCCCAAATTGCCCTTTAAAGACTCAAATTTCCCCAAATCCAACTCAAATATCCATCAATTTGATCTTAATTGACACCAACTCCAATCCTAAACTCAAATTCCCTTTTGATATGACCAAACTAAACCAAATTCAAGCTCAATTGGTCCATGATTTGAGCCCAAGTTTGATTTGAGTCAAAACCCCAATTTTGACCATATGACCTAATCTTACCAAGTTGAACCCATAGCCTAGTCAATTGGCCTCAATTAATGATACAAAATCTTTATGAAATTCCTATACATCAAAATAAGCCATCAATTGGCATTTGTGAAGTCTCAAATCCATTTGATTTTGGCTTAAATCCAAAATTCCCAAATATAGCCCCAAATTGGCTAAGTCCCCAAATTTCACCCAATTGATTGCCTTAACCTCCAAATTGGCATCCAATTCATGTTGAAAACTCTTCATAGGGTCTCCATTGACCATTTAAAATAATCAATTTGGACTTAGCCCAAGGCTAACCCAAGCTAGACCCAAGCCTAGCCCAACTTGACCAAATTGATTAAAGTTTAAAATTCCCTAAAATTGACCGTCCAATTGGACTCAAAAAGACTTCCATCTTTCACCAAAGTTGTTACTTATGATCATGTACACCTAATGCAATAATTAATTGATCCAATTGACATGGCTAACTTAGCACAAACCCAATTTTTTGCCATTTGACCCACTTGGACCCATGCACTAAATGTGACCTAACCACCCTAAGGCCACCAAATTAACTCCACCACAGTAATTAGTTGTTCTTAGTGACCAGTCCTTAGTGACCAGTCCAAACACCATGAAATCACCTAAATCAAGCCATGGACCTAAATTCCTCCAAATTAAGGGATCTTATTTCCAAAAATGCACATG
>NW_018231403.1:11651-12524 GCF_001263595.1 Phalaenopsis equestris | reverse complement strand
AGTGAACAAAGGAGAACAATGTGGAATAAATTTCAAGACCATGTTATGCATACTTTATTTTTAATTAATTAAACATTATTTTGAATCATTTGATTCTCCATGCATCATGGCACATCACCTTAGCCTGGAATTTTAGCATATTGTAGTCTTTGTCAGGGGAAGTATTCTCTAGTTTTTCCAAAGTCAGAGGAGCTTGCTACACAGAGACCCATATTTTTGAAGTTATTTCACATTATTTCTTTAAAATAATCATGGAAATTAGCATATTGGTTATAAAATCCTAAAAAAATTTTGGAAGGTCCACCATGACTAGAGAAATCTTTGAAAATAATTTCATGGGTCAAGTCATTTAAAATGTCTTTAAATTTTACAAATACTAAATCATTAAGATAATTAATTTTGAAAAATTTAAACATTCAAATGACTTGATTTTTGATCTCCACTGTGATTTATGATCTAGAGAACTCATCATAAAAATTTCAAAAATATTTTGAGTTCATTTGACACCTTGAGTTGATTTGTAAAGATAAATCCACTTTTAACACTTAAATGATTTTTAAAAATCAAAATATAACTCAAAAAATTATAAAACTTAATTTTTTGAGTTCTCTGTGATCATGGGAATTTTCTAAAAATAAAATGATATTTAAAATAAAAATTTGACTTTTAGCCTATTCTAAATATTTAAATAATTAAAATTTCATAAAAATTACAAAAATAATAATACTCATGGAAACGTCCTAAATTGTTTCCTAATCACATAGGAACAATTAGAATATTTTTTCTTGATTCTCTAAGAAAGATATTTATTTTCAAAGCTTAAAAATAATTTTTAAAAAAAAGGCTAAAAATGAGTTTTCACTAAAATAATTC
>NW_018231403.1:6210-11081 GCF_001263595.1 Phalaenopsis equestris | reverse complement strand
TCACTTACGGCGGATGTCCACTTCGCTACGGCTTCGCGGACGGAGCAAAAATGGGCAAATTATCGTTTTGGTAACAATCATAAAAAAGGTGGCCCAAATGACCCCGAATGACAAAACGGACTACACCAATGTGTCCGGAACATCGATTTTAGCCCAGAAGGATGTTCACTTCGCCGCGAGCACGTATACGGGTGAAGAATATGCAAATGATAGTTATAAAAATATAATAATTACTATTATTATATAATATAATATAATATATATATATATTATTAAAACCCGCCTCCCCCCCCCCCCGGTTCGCGACCCCCCGCAGCCGCCATGAAGGGTTCACAAACCCTAGTGCGAAGGTCTTGCCGGCGTGTCTCCCCATCGCCGGCCACTCCCTGCCGGCGACGCCTGTTGTCGGACCTCCTCCAGCGCCGATCTGCCCCCTTCTCCTCTCCTCTTGGCCAGCCGAACCGCCGGAGCTTCTCCTCCTCCTCTTTGTCTGCCAAACCCGGTGCTGCCTCCGCTGAAGTGCCTCCTCCCGCAGCTGGCCGAGCCCCCTGCCACCTCCACGCATATTTCTTCTTCTCTTCTTGGCTGCAAGTAGAACTGCCAGCTCCTCCTCCAACTCCGACGTCGTGCTCCGGCGGTCATTCGCCATACATTTTCCTCGCTCACCTTTTTGCCCCATCGGCGTCGCATTTACGCCGGAGAAAATCAGTGAGGAGAGCGTCGACACCGAAAAAAATCAACAAGGAGAGCGTCAGATTTTGGGCTCTCCTCTGCATTTCTTTCGCTCCCGGCGTACGCCGCAGGCAAGTTAGCCTCTACGCATCATTGTCCTACCATCTCGGCGACCGGACGCCTCGCTGAAGTACCTCGACGCCGCCGCACAGCGAGCAACGTCGCTGTTCTGGGAGGTGTGAGGGTCATCCGCCTCGTGGAAAGGCCTTCGTCAGCGCTTCTTCCCGTCTGCGTCCCCGTGGGTTTCCATCTTTCGCCGTTATCAAGCAACCCTCCTACGAAGGTATATGTTTCAGCCGTTGCCTTATTTCCGGTCGGCACTTTTTGCTTCTTCCTTTCACTGGCCCAACTCGACAGACTTCTTCCTTGCCGGCCTTTTTCCTCGTCGGCGTCGTACTCCGCTGGAGCAAAATCAGCAGGGAGAAACTCCATATTTTTGTCTCTCCTCCACGTTTCCTTCGCTCCCAGTGCGCGCCGCCGATGAGCTAGCATCTACACGTCGCCGCCCCACCCTGTCGGCGACGGACACTTCGCCGACATCGAGCGATCCTTCTTGAAGGTTCATTTTTTTGGTCGAATATTTTTATATGCCAAAAATTATTTATTTTAAATACTTCGCATACCTCCTGCCCTCACATTCTCCTATGTCTTTTTGTTGTCCTGTGCACGTTTTACGAGGCACATTGGAGCATGGATCAGGCGCCGGTGAGCTCGGAGCAAGCAAAGAAACGTGTCTACAACCGTCACGGTGGTGAGACTTTCTACCTTCTAGCCAGCCTTAGGAATAGTGGGGTCTTGGCGTGTGACCGCCCATACGGGGTGCGTATGCCAGCCTGGGTCGGTGCAACGACGTGCCTGCGTGATGGATTGTTAGTTTTCTTAGAGTCAGCCTTTAGATTAGGAATTCCTTTGCATGGCCAAATACCCCCTGTAGAGTCAAGTGTCTCTCCTCTTGTTATAAGCCTTAGCACAAGTCCCGATGGGTCGGAGTCCCTCACTCCCCTTGCTTTGGATTCCTCAGATTTGCTTGGAGAAGTTGGGAGGTCGGACTTGGCAAAGCAAGATAAGCTTCATAGCTTGCTCGCTTTGTAAAGTCTGGAGGAGTTCACGAAATGGGAAAAACTTTGTAGCTAGTCCATTTCGCGACGCCGTGGAGAGTTTCTCCCTTGGAGATCTGGGGATAAACTCCCCCACATTTCCTCGCCAAAGCAAAAGGCGGCGGTGCCGCACATTCAAGGGTCTAAACCTTAGGTGCCCCAGGTGAGGTCGTTAGCACGAGCCCGGTTTGCTACCTGCATGTTGGTTTGTTTCATATTGCATTTTTGCTTGGTGCATGTTTCATTTCACTTTGCTTCTACCGGCCGTCCCGGCCTGGGGAGCATTTCACTTAGTTTCAACCGGCCGCCCCGGCCCGGTGAGCCTCTCACTTTGCTCCGACCAGCTGCCCCGGTCCGGCGAGCATTTTACTTTGCTCCGATAGGCCGCTCCGGCTCGGTGAGCGTAGCACTTTGGTTTGACCGACCACCACGGCCCGGTCGACCGATCACCTACATTTTTGTCTGCTTTTGCATTATATCACATGCTTGTCTGCTTTCATGTCGCACCATATGTGTTTGCATTTGCATTTGCATTTGCACGTGGGTGATTCTCCCTAGTGAGAACCACCATTGTCTCCGGGTCACTACCTCCTCGGTACACATCTTTTGGGCCCCTGTCGCCACGACACGCCCATCACTTTTGGTCACTGCTGCTACGGTACACCTTTCTTTGGGCCACTACCTCCACGGCACGCCCATCCCTTTTGGTCACTGTCGCTACGGTACACCTTTCTTTCGAGCAACTACCTCCACGACACGCCCTTCCCTTTTGGCCCCTACGGCTACGGTACACCTCTCTTCGGGCTACTGCCTCCACGGCACGCCTATCCCTTTTGGTCACTGCCTCCATGGAACACCTTTGGGCCACTGTCTCCATGGTATGCCCATTCTTTTCGTCACTGTCGTTATGACACACCCATTTGTTCGGGTCGCTGCCTCCACAGCATGCCAACATTTTTTCTGAGTCACTGCCTCATGGTACACTCATCACTTCTGTCACATGACTGATTTCATTTGCATTTACATGTTTGCTTGGATAGCGAGCCAGACTCATTAGGAGAGTGACCCCATGTTGGTCGCAATGCCTTAACGAGCATTATTTGCTAGGTTGATCCTGGTGACCAATGCTAGTTAAGTCATCGGAAAGACACGAGTATGATTGTGCTAGATCTAACTCGTGTCACCCCTCTTCGTGACACCCTTTAGATCCTTCGGATCTTTATGATGGGGCCGGTATGACAACCCTGTCAAAGTCATACAATACCCAGACTTACCCCACACTTAGATACAAGGCTGACACACTTTTCATTAGATGGTGTGCTAGGCTAGGTTTTAAGGTGTTAGGTAGACTTTTTGATGCTTGACTATTTTCTGCTGGATTGGTTGTCCTAGTCAGGTATCTTTATTTTGCATTATGCTTGTGGTGTATCTGCATGCTGCATATGTGTGGTAGTGTGTTAGGATGCTTTTCTGCAGGGAGTCATGTCTATTTATATGCACACAAACAAGTACCTCTATGGGGGAGCAAGTAATGATTTCTGACATTTTTGCTTGCAGGTGCTATTAGCTCCCCTACTTTTAAGGCATGGCCCATGATATGTTATTTGCATGTAAGCTTTCCCGCTGACATTTATTTTCATGCAGGATTGAGTCTCTTATTTTCCTATGTACTTTTAGAGTCTAGGAGAGTCCTATAGAAGAAATAAGATACGGGCACGGGTTTCGAGGCATTTGGCGCGGGAACCACTTGGAGGGGACCAGGAGCAAATGCTTGTGCCCCGTATCTTAATTCTGCATTTTATATTGATGTATAGAATTAGGACCGGACATGTATATGCGGAGTCCTACCGTCTTTTTCTTTTCTGGGATATGTTGCTGACCCAGCGGCACCAGCCTATTTATTATTTTGATTTGGCTTGTTTTGCTTTTTGCATCATATTGCATGCCTGCACTTGCATGTGTTTTCCTTGTTTTTTTTTTCTGTGGCTTATCTGGGATTTCACGATACAATCTAGGCTCATTAAGGACCCTAAAATTATATTTTTCTACAAAATCCTAAATAAAATATTCAAGATAATTAAAATTGAGGATTAAAATATTCAGGATTTAAAAACTTTCACATTTACTTTCCTGCATATAATAATAGAGCCTCCACAATACTTAAGAACTGCTCTAGATAACTGCATCATATTTGCATATCCCGAGGAGGAGTCCCCGTGCTTCTCCAACCTGACTAGCCCAGCATACCTCTCTATAGGTGGTTGTCTAGCGCTGATGGGGTGTTAGAAGGTTCTCTGACCCAGACAGGGTGTAAGTCCTTTTGTTTGGAGTGTTTCCAGCTTTGTAGCTGAACCTCTACTTTCTTTTCTTTCCCGAGGCATCCTTGCCACTTTGGCAGGTATAAGTCCCACCTCTTGGAGCTCCAGCTTTTAGTCATAGGATAGAGTTTCGTTCCTTTGACCTTAGGGTAACCGAGGTTCCCGTGGACGACACAATTCACGGATTGCTGACCGGGGGTCTCAGGACGTGTTGGGTAGACTACCTTCACGACCAGGTAGACTTAGGGTCTTGTTAGTTGTGGATGACGGGTCTGTGGTACCCCGACCCAGTTACCTCTACCTTTTGATTGCTGACCGGGGATCTCAGGACGTGTTGGGTCGACTACCTTCACGACCAGGTAGACTTAGGGTCCTGTTAGCTGTGGATGACGGGTCTGTGGTACCCCGACCCAGTTACCTCTACATTTTAGGATCACTCTACCTTCCTTTTTGTTGAGCCCCTTTGAGCCCTGTCGCTCCTTGACTTTGTTGATATCATTTTGACGGCTCGATGCCGATGAGCTGCTGCCCATTTGGGATACGATGATTTGTCCTCTGCCCTTATAGCCCGGACGTGCTTTTACGTGTGGGATATCCCCGTCAAGATGATTTAGGTTATTTTGTGGGCCCCATGTGCCGAAGGGCTCGCTACCCGTTCGGGATGTGAGAGAATCACTCTCTGCTCAATGGCTTAGCGCAAGCTTTGAAGCATCGGGGTGTTTCC
>NW_018231403.1:3553-6189 GCF_001263595.1 Phalaenopsis equestris | reverse complement strand
TATTGCCCCAGGTTCACGATAATCCAAGCGAAACTCCTTTTATCGAGAGTATTCTTGGGTACCCCCCAAGATGCAATTAACCAAGTGGGATACGTCCCCTTGGGACTGCTCTTGACCCCAGAACAGGCACCTACACCTGAATCTCTGGTTATGGGTAGTATACGTAGGTATTCTTTCACGGATATCGGTTTAAGGAGCTTTTGCCCGATCTTGTTTGGGCGGACACTCTTAATCTTTCCTTGCAAGGTTTACCACGCGTAGGCTCTCCACGTTTTGTGTTTTCTCTTATTTATCCCGTTGACATATGTCCCTTTTTATTTGGTTCCTCTTCTTTTCGAATGATTAATCTGATTTGGGTGGGAGATTTATTCGTATAGGGGAAGTATACGATGATCGATAAGCTGGCGACTCCTTTTAAAATAAAAGAGAGAAAAATGAACGAAAACAAATTGGCAACTCCGCTGGGGAGGTTACTCTCTCTTCATACTTGGAGTTTTGCTTAGGTGACTTGTGGATCCTAGTGTATTTGAAAAAATGGTGACTCCACTGGGGAGATTACTCTCTCTCCATACTTGGAGTTTTGCTTGGGTGACTTGCGGATCCCAGCGTATTCGTAAGATTGGCGACTCCCCTGGGATGAGTCTCTCTCTCCATACTTAAAGTTTCACTTCTGGGGTTATAGCCTCTCTCCATACTAGGAGTTTTTCTCATATTATCGTGACCTGGTTCTCTTCTTTCGAGTCACAATTGAGCCTTTTTGTGAGACCTTAATTTTCAGTCCATGTGTCAGTTGCTAGGAGTAGCAACTCGATGCATTCTGTTACTTATCTCACCCTCGACAGTTCGGTTGCTGCATTATGGCAAGCATCGATGTCGTTGAACATTATGATTGGTTTCATGACCTCTCCTTGTTTCTAATTGTTGTTCCTTTTTGCCCCGCGACGCAGAAGAGCAAGAAGATGGATACAATCGCTACCGTCGGGGGAACCCTTTCCCTTCTCCCAGAGCGTTGTCTGTGCTCCTAAAGGTGTCATAACTTTAAATTCCTTCGAGCACGTTTGTGAGATTACCTTACATTATCCTACACCTTTTGAGGCATTTTGTTATGTGCCCTTCCCCTTAAAAGTGGAGACGTGCAAATTGAGTCGTTTCTAAGCCCTCTTAAGCGTTTGCTCTGTGCCCTCTTCCTTAAAAGGGGAGATGTGCATGTTGAGTTGTTCCTACGTTCTCTGTGGTGTTATGCTCTGTGCCCTCCCTTAAATGAGGAGTCGTGTATATCGAGCTATTTTTGTTGTAGTAGCTCAAATCGCACTCACATCGCACTCGCTTCTTTTGCAAAAAGGAGGTCGATGCTCGATAGTGATGCGCCATAGCTCCTGACGGTCTTCTTCAAACCCGTTCCTCTATTTTCTCACGGATCTCCCTACCATAGGAAGGTGAGTCTTCTGTCAGCAGTAGGTCTACCACTACTATCATCGGTGTGACTTTTGTCCTGGCTCTCTTTCTATTTTGGTTCCCCTGAGGATCCACCTATCCCCACGATTAGGTAGGAAGGCCAGGAGGACCAGGAATAGATTGCTGTGAATTCAGCAGCTTGTCCTGCATCAGGTCTATATACATGTTCTGATTCCAGTTCTGGGGGTATCTTTGGCCTTTGAACTGAGTTTTTGCGATACTTTCCCGGTTGTGCAGACCATGTCCCCGTCAGATGCTTACTAAGTGTCCTCCTTTGAAAATGAGGAGCTGTGCATGTGACACTTCTTTTGTTGCAGTAGCTCGTATCAATGCTACCTTTTCCATTGAGGAAGAGGATAGTACCCGATGGCGATGCGCCCAACACTCTTTTGAGTTTTCCTAGCCTCTTTTGTAGTCCTTTCGTGTTTTGAGGATTTCCATCCTCACGAATGTTGCATTATTTAAGAGTGCTAAAGTTAATTTTTACGGTACTATCCTTTGGCGGTGTAATATGTGCTTGCCATTACTCTATTTTGTTTTGGACCAGGATTGTGCTGGTATCCTGTTGGCTGAGACTCACCCTCTTTGTCCTCTGGTGATGTGGACCGGGTCCCCGCTAAGACTTATTTTGGTTCCCGACCCAGGATCAATGCTTAAATTCTGTAGGTCGGGATCAATGCTTAAATTCCGTCGGCTGAGAATCACCTTTTTGTCCTTTGGTGGTGTGGTATGTCCCCGCCATGACACGTTTTTGTTCCAGCATGGGATAATGCTGAAATCCCATGAGCTGAAATATGTTTCTCTCCTCTGTTTAGCTGTGTGGGCTATGCTGCAGCTAGGATTGCTATGAGGTTCTTTCCTTCTCATGATCTAGGTCATGCTGACCTCGCAGTTTGTGTTGTTACTACCACGAGTTCCCTGACCAAGAATATCGTAGAAGCACCTTCCTCTTTAAGAGGAAATATTTTCACTTGTTTGATGACCGTCCCAGTCCCCGTTGTTTCGGGTTTCTCTGAGGTCTCGTCCGTCCCTACATCGGGCAAGCGCATCCACCAAGGGCATCCAGAGGAATAGGAACAGATCGCTGCAACTAGGGCAGCTGACGCAGCTACAAGTCTCTATACTTGTTGGGATTCCAATTTTTCTTTTACAAGGACTGGGTCCTCTTCATTGAAAGAAGT
>NW_018231403.1:3251-3518 GCF_001263595.1 Phalaenopsis equestris | reverse complement strand
ATTGCTTACTGAATAAACTTCTTTTTGAATAAACTTCTTTATTCTTCTTATCCTATAGGTCCTCGTAGTAGGAGACCGGGGTCCTCCTGTCAGTCCATTACGAGGCTGAGATATTTGCTTTTTGTTGTACATGCTACAGACCCTTCGAGGTGTTGCATGGGACACTTGGTGTGGTACTTAGTGCTACTGTACCAGATGTTGTGCCACATGTATCGTTGATGATCCTGTTGTAGTGGTTTTGCCTGCACTTGATGTGCCCACTCTTTC
>NW_018231403.1:1415-3112 GCF_001263595.1 Phalaenopsis equestris | reverse complement strand
AGTTGATCGCCCTACTTTGGCGAATCCCTAGTGGGTTAGGCAAATTCCTGCCACCACGTCTCTTGAAATCCCGACGCTGCATGTAGAATGACTTTCTACATTTGACAACGAGAGGTTTACTTGCCTTTTCTTTGAAGAGTGTTTTATTCTACCTCTTTCGTTTACTAAGCAAAGCTATATTGGATGCTCTATACTCCATTTGGGGCACACCCCCAAAAACTCTTTGTTGATGACATGTTGTATCGATTAGACCACCTTGCTAGTCTTGATCGATCCATGTTTAGTTGGGATACACATCTCCCAGACCATTTTGAGAGTGCCTCACTCTATTTGAGCTATGTTTGCCTTTTGGCTAAGCTCTTGATGTGCGCATTTTGTTGCTTAGACCATTCTACATGTCTAAGCATTTGATTTAGTCAGTTACTCTGAACCTGACTAGGATTTGGTGCCTCACCTATCCAGAACCTTATTGACTTTTTAGTCTAGTTTTGGTGAAAGAACATCTTTTCGAGGTTGATCCACCTCTCCCATATCCAACTCCATGGATATGTGTTGTTTGACTTGGTTGATTTTTATCACCTTGTCAATAGTCATGTTGAACTAGTAGACACTTTGCCTCTATAAATCAGTCCATGACTCATTGTGATACATTAATATCCAACACTACCAGTTAGACCTCTCTACTTATCTAACCAAGATATATCTGTATTTATTTATGCTCAGACTCCAATTTTTGGAGGTCGTTGAGATGGTTCCAAAAGGAATCTCACTCCTTAGTTGATCTTGTCTTTGGTTTGCCTTTGATGATTCTTGAGGTTGAATCTAGGATAGATCCTAAGGCTAAGCTTTAAGCAGACCATGTATGAACCTTCTTAGGATTTGCAAATACTCATGATTTGGGGGGATTTGAACTAAGTCATGATGACCAAATCCCTTCCTTTAATGAACTTTCATTTAAGTCCTGAAAACACCTCAGAATGACTTGATGGGTGTCATTGAGATGTGAGTAGTGTCATAGACTATTCAGATCTCTTACTTTTCCATTCAGCTAGACCGATGGAAACTTAACAAGTAATGAGTCATAAAATCCTAAGAATCTTTATTTAGGATATTTTTTAGTCAGAAGAAAATGCTTTATAACAAAAAGAAGCTCACCAAAAATAGTCATTCTCAGGAAAACAAAAAAAATGTGAAAGGCTTCAAAAAAAAAGAAGAAAAAAAAATCACTCAGTACTCCTGAGAAGAAGGTTGAGGTGAGTGGAAAAATCAGAAACTTTAATATATAGAACTTTCTGATCTCGAAATTCTCCCGATAAGAACCTTAGGATATTATGTTCAGAGAATTGTTTAAGTGACATTGGGATGGTTGGTAAATTAGTAGTGGATTTAAAGACATCCAAAATGAAAACATTTTCTTGACACCCGGATATGAATGACGAGGCCTACTTAGGCTAAGGGTGAAAAGAATTAAAGGACATGGGTTAGGGAAAAGTACTTAAGGAAAATCCCACCTGGACCTGAATTTTGAAAAATCTCATATTTTGCATGGTATCTCTGGTCATTCTAGGATGCTTATATGAGAGCTCTTTGTACTAGATTAAATTGGTATGTCACACAAAATCATTATCGGTAGAGGCTTATCCCGGGACAAAAAAAAATAGATTATGATAAGATCTATTGATATATATACCCCGACC
>NW_018231403.1:0-1333 GCF_001263595.1 Phalaenopsis equestris | reverse complement strand
TATATATATATATATCTGAATGCCAATAAAAAAAAAATCCATGAATGGCACGAAAGGCTCCTAGAAGCTTTGTGAGCTCTTCACCCACTACCTTTTCATGCTTTATGAGTCGACCCTCTGGGTCCGTTAGTCCTTCCTCGGAAGTTGACTTGCCTTTTTGTATGTGGACTCTTCAATCGTTTTCACTCTTCGTGCGTTGATCCTATGGGTCTGACAGTCCTTCCTCGGAAGTTGTTTTACCTCTTTATATGTGGACTCTTCACCCACATGTTTTCACATTTTATGCGTCGACCCTCTGGGTCTGGTGGCCCTTCCTTTGGAAGAAAGGCTTGTTGTCTTGTGGATTCTTCACCCACTACCTTTACGCTCTATGCGTTGACCCCCAAGGTTCCAGTAGTCTTTCATCAGAAAGTTGAGCTACCCCTCAGGATGATTGTTGCAAATGGATCTTATCCAACGCCCCTATCAATGGGCGATACTTGAAGAGATATTTGGCATATCCTCTTTTTCATGTACTCATTGTAATTTATGAGGAAAATGTATTTTAAAGCACGTGCACTTTGTAGTGCAGTTGTTGGAGCAATATAAAATGTGCATTTTCAGTTGTCTCTTCATTATGTAGACTGCTTATAGTGATCACCTTGCATCTGTTAAAAGATCACTCATAAGTCACTACAGTTTTATGTAGGAGAAATCTTATTTTTCTTTTAATTTGATTGTTGGCTCGCATTTTGGGCAAAGTGGAAGTCCTACGGACGTCTTATACCTGGTGCAACCACCAATCTCTATAAGAGAAGCCTCATTTTTTTCCTTACTTTATCTTTCATCGATCCGCTCTAAGCAGGGTCTGGAGACTATCACTCCCGCCCGTCACAAGTATGGTTGATATACACGTCCCGTTCATTCTTATGAATGTGAAGTGCGTGTTTATCCTGCTTTCTTTGAATGAATTCGGTTGAGATCCTTTTTTAGAAGTGGTTAGCTTATAGGCTAGAAATTTTTTTGGGTAAAACATCATCCCCACAATGTGAGCAATTCATATAGCTTTGTTGAGAAGAGGCATGTCGTATTGGCTACAACACTCAGCTTACATAGCTGATCCGTGCCTAAGTGGAGCATTCCCAAACCCGCATGAAAAACCCCCAGTTGGGTCACATCGTCAGGTGTGTTAACAAAGCCCCTTCTACAGGTTGGGCTGCTTTTGTTTCCCTCATATAAGAGCTACTCCGCTAGTATTTGAGGAATCCCCATTGGGGGGTTCTATTCTGAGATGAGCTATTGTAGTCATCCAATTACTAGGTCCGATTACTTCGTACTACCCTTCTGACAGGAA
>NW_018231402.1:0-289 GCF_001263595.1 Phalaenopsis equestris | reverse complement strand
TTTTTGAGTTTAGAAAGACTATTCCCGCCCAAAAACTGTCAAAAAACCACTCATTCGAACACAAAAAACTGCCTCTTACCGGTCTCGTCGTCGGCGGCGTCGAGGGCACCGTCGGCGCGCTTCTATATTAATTTTTGCCTGGACTCTCGGGAAAAACTCGTCGTCGGAGCCATCGAGGGCTTCGTCGGTGCCGTCATTCGGCGGTGCCGGCAAGGGCGCCGTCGGCGCCCAAGGTAAAACTTTCACAGTTTCATTTTGGTCCGAATGCGTCGCAATTTTTCTTTATGGA
>NW_018231401.1:0-299 GCF_001263595.1 Phalaenopsis equestris | reverse complement strand
AGATGAAGTTATTTTAGATGAAATAGAAAATGAAGCATTAGATTATTTCAGGAAAGATTTGAGATGTTGGATATTACTGGAAATGCTGATAAGAATCTAGTTCCGTCATTTATGAAACCACCTCAACTTGAGTTGAAAATATTTCCTAACCACTTGAAGTATGTGTTTCTGGGAAACTCATCTACATTACCTGTTATTATATCTGCAGAGTTAAATGATTTGCAAGAGCAAAGACTTTTGGATACATTAAAAAGATATAAGATGGCTTTTGGTTGGACCTTAGCTGATAATAAAGGAAT
>NW_018231400.1:0-1107 GCF_001263595.1 Phalaenopsis equestris | reverse complement strand
AGAGAGCCGGTGCCTGAAGCGCCAAAACCTAAAGCTGCGCGGTCTTAAGTAAGTTGGTGCTTGAAGGGCCAGAACTAGCGCCTGAAGCGCCAGAGATGATTTTTTGCAAATTAAGGCGGTTCAGGACAAATTTTGCTCCAATTTCAAAAGAGACACTTGTTCTAAACACCCCATAGAGTGATTCAATGTACTAGACACTTTGGAATGTTCTTTTATGAAGGAATATGTCTCTTGGATCAATAGACATGTCTTTTGAATTCAACAGAGTTAACTTTTGGATACAATTTTGGAGGGAATTTTGAATTCATTTTTTAGGGAGACAACCTCTAATAAAAGAAAGGGAAGTCTAGGGCATGTATGGTGGTGGCGTGGAGAGAAGAAGAGAGGCTTGAGTAAGATAGAGAGAGAAAAAAAAATCATGGGTTTGGAGATTTTCTTCAAGGATTGTAAGAGGAGAGGGAAGGTGAGAGATTTCTTCTTCATTACTTTTCTAAGAAAGAATTGAGAGTGCTTGTAAAGAGAGAAAGTGCTTGAAGAAACTTCTACGGATTTGTTTGGGAAGGATTGTGAGATACGTTGTGTTATTTTATTTCTTTGTTTTGTAAACTTGTTTTTATATATGAAATACTTGTTTTGTTGTATTCTTCTCATGAATTTTGAGTAGTCTTCTTTATCCTTCTCCCTACTTTAAGATATGATTTTGTGAAGAATTGTTTTGGTTTTATACAATTTTAAATGTCAAAAATTTGTAATGATTTGAACTTTGATCTTCATTGACTTTTCGATCTGGCCAATTGAAATGTTAAAATGTGTTGAGAAACATATATTCTGAAAGGGCTATGATTTCTACAACATAGTGATAATCACATTTGATTCCATGGGAGAGGATGTCATTCATAGGATTAAGTGCAAATAAATAGGGAAATATACTTTGTTGGATGCAAAATTGGAGATTTTAAGATGACAGATTAAAATCCTCAATTTGGTCCATTTGATTGGAAACTAATGCGAGATTGTTAGCACTCAAGTGAAAGAGTAGTGGGAGCTCTGGAGTGGCAGCTGCTTTCTTCCTAGCCTAACCACGGAATTAAGGATCAAACTCTAGAT
>NW_018231399.1:549-758 GCF_001263595.1 Phalaenopsis equestris | reverse complement strand
GGAATTAAGTGTAAATAAATAGAAAAATATACTTTATTGGCTGTAGAATTGGAGATTTCTAGGGCGACAGACTAAAAATCCCCAATTCGACCTTACTGTTTAAAAACTAAAGTGAGAGTTAGCCTTCAGGGGAAACGAAGTGAGAGCTCTGGAGTGGGAGCCAGTATCCTCCTAGCCTAGCCACGGATTTAGGGACTAAACCTAAGATT
>NW_018231399.1:0-444 GCF_001263595.1 Phalaenopsis equestris | reverse complement strand
TTTTCATATAAGAAAATTTCATCACATAAACATAGTTTAGTAGTTACTATTTTTAAACTCTACATTTAAGTTTTGCTAGTAGTTAATAATTTAGTTTTGTTAGTATCTTACACATTCAAAATTAGTGACAGTAATTTCGTTTGATTTCTGTGAATTTCCTAGTTAGTTTATCTTTTCAAATTTAAATCTTCCTCATGGGATCGATATTTGAGAGTTAAACAAAAAGTCTTATATTACTTGATAACAATATGTATACTTGCGTAGAATCCCAATCTTAAGCGCTTAATGTTATTATTACTAAAACACCACATCAACGTTTTTGGTATCGTTGTAAAGCGAAGTCAACTTTATAAATTTTATACAACTATGTTTCATCGGGATCAGTTTTATTAAAATTCATGTAAGTTTATTAAAATTATTGAAGGTTCAATAAACTTTATTAAG
>NW_018231398.1:0-807 GCF_001263595.1 Phalaenopsis equestris | reverse complement strand
CCATCATTTCACACCTCTCCTGAACATACATACATACTTCTTTAAACAGCATTTTAGACTCATCATGAAAATCCATTTTGATCTCATCTGTTAACTTATTTTCAAAACTCTTTTGGAAATGGTTTTTAATTAAATAATCAATTTCATCCATCCGAAAACAATCATCATCTTTTCTCTCAGCTGGATTATTCATAGCCTTTAAAACATCAAAAGTGGTTTCATGGTCATTAATATTCATAGTTAACTTTCCTTTTTGCACATCTATCATAGCTTATCCACTAATAAGAAAAGGTCTCCCCAAAATAATTGGATATTCTTTATCTTCCTCCATATCTAATATAAAAGTCCATAGGAAAGATAAATTTATCCACTTTAACAAGCACATCTTCTATAATTCTTTTTGGATAAATAATAGATCGATCAGCTAACAGAAGGGTTACAATAGTGGGAGAAATATCAGTTAAACCTAACCTTCTAAATATAGATAGAGGAATCACATTAATGCTCAGTTCTAAATCACATAAAGCTTTTCCATATAATCTTTCTCCAATTGCATAAGGAATTGTAAAGCTACAATGATCTTTAAATTTTTGAGGAAAATTTTTCTGAAGTATAGCGCTGCACTCCTCACTTAGTGCAACTATCTCGTAATCCCTAAATTTCTTTTTCTTGTTTAATATCTCTTTCATAAATTTTGCATAACTTGGCATCTGTTTCAAAGCTTCAATGAAGGGAATATTTATCGTTAATTTATTGTTAGTATTCATAAATTGTATGTCCATGAACTTTGAAAATTTTTATCCAACT
>NW_018231397.1:0-580 GCF_001263595.1 Phalaenopsis equestris | reverse complement strand
ACATTTGCTTTTCGTAGAATGTCTTTTGAACTATGAAATGCACTTGAAACATTTTAAAGATGTATGATGTCAATCTTTAGCAATTTTATTGGACATGGAATGGAAGTGTTTATGGATGATTTTTTGGTATTTCGAACTTCATTTGAATTATGTTTAAATAATTAAGAAAAAGTTCTGGAAGTATGTGAAAAAATCTACCTAGTACTAAAATGTCATTTTTTGGTTGCAGGAGGAATTGTACTTGGGCATAAAATTTCTAAAATCGACATGAAAGTAGACTCTGTAAAAATTCAAGTTATTGAATTATTACCACCGACTAATGTTAAAGGGGTAAGAAGTTTTCTAGGACATGCTGGTTTCTACAAGCGCTACATAAATTTTTTTCAAAAATAATTAAGCCGTTATGCCAACTTTTAGAAAAAGATACGAAATTTGATTTTAGTGATGAATGCATAAAAACATTTGAATTATTGAAAGAAAAGTTAATCACTGCACCTATAATAGCTCCACCTGATTGGGAGAAACAATTTGAAATAATGTTCTACGCTAGTGATTATGTTATTGGGGCTGTGTTAGGATA
>NW_018231396.1:0-335 GCF_001263595.1 Phalaenopsis equestris | reverse complement strand
TTTTTTAAAATTTAATTTATTTTATATAATTCTTTTTATGCAAAAATTAAAATAGGATTTTTCAAAGAAAATTGCTAACTTGACCAACGTAAATCCTAATACCTTGAAATTTTTATTGGAGGTAGGCTTAGACTAGGCAAGCCTTTGGACCAAATTTCATGATTTTTTCAACTTTATCTAAATTTTAAGAATTACTGTAAGTTATAGGGTATTTATTAAATATAAAATATTTTAAATGGGGAAAATTAAGTTTTGTATTATTAAAAAGCCTCTCTAAGATTCAAAAACTCAGAGAAGAACATTTTATATTTTTTTGAATTTTATTTGATTTATTG
>NW_018231395.1:0-1649 GCF_001263595.1 Phalaenopsis equestris | reverse complement strand
AAAAATAAACAAAATGAGAGTGTATTTATTATCTCTAATCTCTCAACCCACCATTCAATTATAGCATCGATTGTTCGCATAACGGGATCCCAATCCAACCTGGAGGATCCATGTTTGAGCTCCTTCTAAATTTTCCACTCATTCTTCAATGAATCTCATTTACTTTTAAATTTGAGTATGTTGTAATCCCTTCTCGTCAATTCTTTGAACCTTTTTGCAATATTTTTCCAACATTGTTGAAATACGTGGTTGGATTATTTTCGATTTCAATTTGTGTAATACAAAGATTGAAAAAATATATTTGTAACTTCCTTATCCCATATAACTGACGGACCACCTTCATTCGTCTTAGCCATGTTGTAACTATATGATAAATTTATGGTTAAACACAGCAACTTAACACATAATATCGTGTTAAAACATTGTATAATAAAAACAAATAAGGCTAAAAATCAAATTGCCTAAATGAGTGAAGTTAAGTGAAATTTACCTAATTGCCTTATTTATTCAGAAACACTCGTGTATGCATAAGAAAGTCTCATAAATGAATATATCTATAAGCAAGCCAAGCAGTGAAATGACATTGGAGCTTGAAGGCATATCTACTAAACACATGCAACTTGAAGGTATATCTACTTAGCATGATAATATTCCAAGCACCGGCAACATTGGAAAAGTAATTGCAAAGCTTTTGCAATAATATTCTAGTTTACACAATAAGAAACATATAAACGGTTTTTATCAAAACTAAGAAGCCTTTTGTGATTCTCCCCGAAGATGCCATTTGATGACCTCCAAAATAGTCAAGACATCTTATATTTCAACATGAAATGGGCTCAAGAAACCCTATTGTAAGTAAAGTGCCATGACATACACAACCACTGAGCAATGTAAGAAAATCATACATATGAGATTAAACATAAAAGTTTCACTAAATTTATGTCTCTTCCCTCCTAGGCATTTCAAAATCATAGCATAAGACGAATTATAAGTATAAGGGGCATTTTGATGGGCATTTTGATGCTTCCCCATCCTTCACTTGTATCATAAAAGATGACATGTCAACATTTTCATAACTTAGGATTCTAATCACATCTCATTGAAAAGATAATTTGAGAAGCAAAGCTTGTACTGATGTAAGAATGACCAAAAACACCATCTTTCTCATGGAAAGCTGCTATGAGGATAAAACAGAACAATAGAAATCTTGCTTCGGTTAATCACCAGCAAAAAGCATATAGCATCTCCTCTTTTTGCTCAAACTCACCTCTTTATGCCCTAAATGAACAAAAACTATGTTTATGAGTAATAAATAGGGCATCACATTGCATCAGCCAAAAATAGAGTTGCTCAAGCGATATTCCAGTGAGAAGAAAGCAAAACAAGACATCAACTAAAAAGATACCAGAACCAGTTGCAACTCTATTTCTATAACCATTCTCATTCTTAACATTAAACTCATACTCTTTCACAATTCCAGGTATGCTAAAAAAAATCTCCATCAGAGCAAGATCCTCAATTGGGGACAATTCCATGTGACGCAGATTAGAATAATTACGCACATAGCCAGGCAAGAAATCCTCAGAGAAAGATCCCCAAAACACCTTAATATAGATTATGAACAACAAATGAAAAACTACAAAGAGCTC
>NW_018231394.1:0-367 GCF_001263595.1 Phalaenopsis equestris | reverse complement strand
ATTATTTCCTAAGTCTACTCTAGCTATAGGGAACTTACATGAATTTTATAGAATTTTCTAAGCCATATACAATTTTGTATAATTATTTGAATAAAAAATATATAAAAACTTAGAAAATTAAGGTCTCTGTCTAGAGATCTCTTATGTCTTTGGAAAAATGCTCAAATTGTGCACCTAGACAAAGGCTACAACATATAAAAATTTGGGGTCAAGGTGATAATCCAATATGAATGGAGAATTAAAAAACCCCTAACACTAATTGATTTTTATAAAATTAAATATGCATCAAAGTGATGTCAAAATAATACCACATGATTCTCCTCTATTCACTTAGCAAGAGGGGCTTTTTATTTTATTTTTATGAATT
>NW_018231393.1:0-444 GCF_001263595.1 Phalaenopsis equestris | reverse complement strand
GCAGTGTGAGATGCGTAAAAGAAAGTGAGAAATATTTAGAGATAGATGAGAGAAGACAGCGGTTATGAGAGAGGGGATATCTTGAGAGAGTGAGAAGAGAGCAAATTTGGGAGAAATAAGTATAGGGGATATCTTAAGAGAGAGAAGAGAGCAAATTTGGGAGAAATAAGTATAGAACATAGAGTTAGATAGAGATTGAGAGAGGGAATGGGTGAAAAGATAGACATAGGAGTGGCTGTGAATGATTTAAGAAGGAGAGAAAGGGAACTAGAGTTGCAGAGAGAGTGTATGAGAGAAATAGAGAGAGAATGGAGTGAGGGAAGATAGGGCAAAAGTGATTCAGTGAATAAGAAAGAGATGGAGGGAGACAAAGAAAGATTGAGAAAGCGATAGAGAGATGGAGGGAGGCAGTTAGTGTGAGAGTAATAATGAAGAGATGAGAGA
>NW_018231392.1:2795-7853 GCF_001263595.1 Phalaenopsis equestris | reverse complement strand
GTTGAACACCTTGGCGCCAGGTTCTGGGCACCCAAACTTTTCGAGCAGAAAAAGAGCCCAACGACTAGGCACCGCAGATTGGGCATGTAGGTGTTGCAGTTCAGACAATTACTTTCTGCACGACTGTTGGAGTTTTGACAATCCTAGGATTAGGGAAGAAGTTCCAAGTCCTGGAATTCTCCAAGGATAGTATGTAGGAGTAGGAACTCTTGTTCTAGAGAGATCTGAGAGGAGAATTTGAGTGAATCTGTAATGGGTTTACAACAACATCATGTGTAGCACTGTGGAAATCAACGTCCTGTGGAGTTTGCTACTCTTTTCAGAGGTCAAAAGCTAAGTATCGTGTGTAATCTTATTTGATTATTGTTGTAAACATATATTTGGTTAATTTGCTTGGATTGAATAAAGTTTTCTTTAATGTTCATCATGTGTAGTGAGTAAGATTTCTTATACTTTTCTCTTGTGAAAGATAGGTTAAATTTGTAGGGTTGTGAATGCTTTGAATTGATCTTTATTTTCATGTGATGAGTATATCTCTAGACTTAAATCACATGTGTTGGTCATATAACTTGTTAAAATTAGTTGTGACCCATTAGGACTCAAAAGAGCGGTGGCGAAACAAAATATAATATTTACATTGTGCGAATGGCTATGAAAGATGAGTCGTGAGGCAAAGCAATTTAGGGAGATGTAGTTTGAATTAGGAGTTTCACTAGTGACAGACGAAAACAATTACCTAAATTTTAATCATACTTATTTATGCACTCGAAAGAGGGTAAATGAGTTTTATGCTCCTGTTGTCACTACCACATTACAATTCTTAGTATTAACACCTACAATCTACCTAGGAAATTACAAGAGAGAAGTACATTTATCAATCTGAATTTCACTTGTTTAATTGCACTAGGCAAGTTTAACTTAGGGGTAGATATATACTTAAGAGTAGTTGTTAGAAAAATCATATTTAGCGATCTTCCAAACTAGGACCTGAAAATAATATGCTTGAATTCACCCTTAGGTTGTTATTACTATGAAGTCTCTGTCCCCTTTCATATAGGATCGACATTATGGACACAAGTAGAGTCCTATATTACGAAAGTGATATATGCACTTGCGTAGGAACTCTGACACTTATGTGAAGATTGTAAGTTAAATTAAATTATCATTAAAGTGTTAGTAGTTTTTGGGGCCGTCATGCGTTTCTTGCAAAGCAATCCAGAAATTATAATAAGTTGGAGTTATTTCACCAACATATGAGATACCTCTGATATCCATCATTAATAACAGACATACGATCTGTTTGGGCAGCTGTAACTAATTGAAAAAACTGCGATGAAAATGCTGAAGAAAAAATTGTTAAAAAAGTTGTGGTGGCTATTACAAAAAAAAATTATTTTTGAAAAATCACAGCTTTCTAGTAACCACAGCAGGTAGCAACATCTGGTGGGAAAATGTAGCTTTAATAAATAACAAAAAAATTTTACCAACAAATGATGGTTCAATTCAATTCACATTTTAGTCTTTTTGATATTAATAAAGAACAAAAAAATTTAGGGGGTTTGAAACGTGCAAAGGATAGTAGAGATGATTGAAATAGAAAAAAGCAAGGGAGAGTCTACAAGCGATCAATGTCAAATCACACTCAATCGATTTCGCACATAGGGAAGACGGGCGAACTAAGCGCTAGAGACAGAGAGAATTAAGCAAGCTCTAGCTCTATGGACCTCAAGCGGCAAGAAGTGTGAAGATATGGCCTCGTGCCAATCCAAAAGAGCACATTGATGCGATTTTTGAGCAACTTACACAAGCAGCTTGGGCAATGAGCAAAGCATGGGCAGACCATCAGGTGAGTCAAAAGGAAGACAGGTTAGGGCATGGGCGGTGTTCGAATCGGGCGTACAAAGCTGACCATGAGCAAGCTTGATAGAAGAAAAATTAAGTTTCAAAGTATTGAAGTAGTTTCAAGATAAATTGCAAACTAATTATCATACATTTATGTTAAAATTACTATTTCAAATTTATTATTAAATAATATTTACATTCTCATAAAATTCATTTAATCTTAAATAAAAGACAGGAGCAAAATTAAGTTTTAAAGTATTGAAGTAGTTTTAAGATAAATTACAAACTCATTATCTTTCATTTATGTTTAAAATTATTACTTTGAATTTATTATTCAAAAATATTTATGTTCTCATAAAATTCATTTAATCTTGAATGTTTGTTTACGTATGTTTATAATTAATATACCTAAACTCTTGTAACATACAGATAAAGCTTACTTTTGTATTCCTAACTGCCCCACAATGACGCTGCCATGAAACTCCTACAACAGTTTGAGGATGTACTCCGATGCCCTCGGTAACATGAACCTTCCCTCAGAGTAGTTGTTGTCCCCTCAATGCATATCATGTAAGATTGTTCAAATCTTGTAGCAACTATATCCTGAACTTCCTCAGCCCTTCATCCGTTCACTCCTGCGGCCCTGCCTTAGAGCTTCCCAATCTAAAGACCAGAGGTGTTGATAAGGCAGCCAGCTAGGGCTCATCCACCTTTCTTGATAGTACATCCGCAGATTTATTCTCCAGTGATGGGTGATACTGAATCACTGAACCTCAAAATCATATCCAAGTAACTTGGATGAACATCCCTAATGCTCTTCAATCACCAACTTCTACTTTAACAGATACTTCAAGGCCTCTAATTTGTCTTAACTATAAAGTGTCAACCAAATAGATAAGAATACCACTTTCGAATGACCAAGACAATAGTCATCAATTCTTGCTTGTATACTTATTTGACACTTGCCCTGGTAAAGAGTACTCGGTTGAAATAGGCAATAAAACAATAGATGGTCCTGCAAGAGCACTGCTCCCAATCCATACTCTGAAGCATCGGTCTCTACCATAAATGACCTACTGTGGAGGGCTAATCTCAGAATGTTGGTAATGACTCCCTTCAGTTGTTCGAAGGCCTATGTCGCTGCTTCCCCCCACTTGAAATTGTCTTTCTTCAGCTGTTCCGTCAGTGACAATGCAATCTTGTCATACCCTCTCATAAATTTCTAGTAGTACCCGCTGAGACCTAAGAACCCTCTCGACTCCTTCAAACTCCTCGACAAACGTCAATCCAACATAACCTTAATCTTGGATTGTTTTGTTGCTACCCCTACCCTAGTCAACATGTGCCCTAAATATTGCACATGTGATTGTGCAAATGAGCATTTATTGAAGTTGGCATACAGCTGGTGCCCTCTCAATGTCTAAAAAATTGTTATTAGATGTCCCACATGCTCGACCTTCGTGCTAAGTAAATCAAGATGTCATAAAAAAAACGGAACACGACTCTTAAGGTAAGGCTGAAAAATCTTGTTCATGAGAGACTAAAATGTGGTTGAGGCACTGGTAAGGCTAAACGACATCACCAAAAGCTTGTAATGTGTGCATCGATTGAATTTATCCTGACCTGGTGGTATCCTGATTTCAGGTCAATGCTCGAAAAATGATTCTTCAACTCCTCAATCACCGGAACAGGAAACTTGTCCAATATTTTTTTCTTGTTCAGAGACATAGTTCACACAAAATCTCCAACTACCATCATTTTTCTTCGCTAATAGAATTTGACTAGAAAAGGGCTAACCCTAGGCATGATAATCTCTACTTTGATAATCTCTCTGATCAATCTCTCTATCTCTTCATTTTAAATCTGAGGGTACCGATAGGGTCTAACACTGATCAAAGGAACACCTTCCTTCAATGTAATGAAATGCTCATGCTCCCTCAATAGCGGTAACCCGCTAGGCTGCTAAAAGATGTCGAAACACTGTTGCAGAAGATGTTGAACATACTCGGGGAACTCTACTAACTTGGGATCTCATATCTCATCTATGCTCTGCAACTCCAACAGATAGCCCAACCTTACTCCCCATATCGTCTTGTTCATGTTTTTTACTAAGACCATGGTTCTATACAAGTTAGCATCCCCGCTTAACACTACCTTTCTCCCCTCCACCCTAAGCTCCATCGTCAATGATTTCTAATGCACCTTCGTCTCTCTTATCATATGTAGTCACTTCATTCTCAGAATCACAACAATGCTTCCCAAATCCAAGAGAATGAAATCCTCTACCACCTGTAGACACCGTAGTGTCAACCACAATGCCCTGCAAATTCCCCATCATGATCCCAAATCTCCTCGTATCTACCAACTTCAAATCCGACTGGTCCAGGACCTATTTGAGATGAAATTGTGAGTGACTTCGTTATCCACCAACACCAATATAGGTTAATCCCCGATTACTTTCCTTACCTTCATGGTGTGATTGGAAGTGAATCCCACCACTGTGTTGAGGAGCATCTCCGTTACATCAAAGTGTAAGTGCTTCTCTCCATCTCCCACTTCTTCATCCAACTCCTCACTATATGCCTCCTCATCACAAATTGTAATAAAGTGGATCATGTGATCATTTGCATCGGTGTACTAAGGCATATTTCTCATCAAATCGAAAACCTAATCACTTTGTTCTCATACCTTACAGCCTTGCCTCTGTGAGACACTTGAAGTTGACCCATGGGCGGGCCCCCATATTCCTCTCCTTTGGTGCCTCCTTCTGAAATGACACCATCTAGGTCCTTGGGTCATGGTTGTCCTGGTACCCTTGTACAATTCTCTTGGGTCCCTACTTTAGTGGCCTTCTCCGTTTGGTTCTTGTCTTCCACTATCGGGCGAGCTCCATCGCCTCCCTCAATTCTCATGGTCTTAACAGTCGAAATACTACACATATGTTGAGCTTTAAACCCTTCATGAAACTCCCCTCCAATCATGCTTCAAAAATCCATTCAACCATCCTAACAATAGAACTAATGAGTCAAGGCATAGAACTACTCATGTCAATCTTCTCTAATGGCTCCAAAACATTCCAAAAAGCAAAACTTAGTCATCTCACGAGCTAATCATGCATCTTGCCTCCCCGATTTTCCCTTCCAAATATAACCCTACCTCCATGAGCTTCTCCTCCCTATTTGGGCCATTCACCCTAGCATTACAACCCCCCACCCC
>NW_018231392.1:0-1796 GCF_001263595.1 Phalaenopsis equestris | reverse complement strand
CTTAGGCAGTCGGTCGGCTTGTCTGGGTCGGTCCCTCTTGGACCAGCATAACAGCCAAGAGTTATCTACAATTTGAGAGGTAGATCTCCTCTCCGCAAATCCTAGACGCCGCAAGGAGCAAACAAAGAAAAAGAGAAAACTGCAAAAATACAAAACATAACCCAAACCCTAGAAACACCCTCGCCCCCCCTTAAAATCTTTTTTTAATTCCTCTCCTTGCAAGGCGATTATTGGCTTGGCAGGCCCCATTTATAAGCTGGAAACTTCCCAAGCAATCAGTTGGCTTCAGCCGGTCCCTCTTGGAACGGTATAACAATATGTTTGATAAGACAAAGTTTTTTTTCCCAATTACGTTCAGCATTAATTTGAACTTAATGCATCATATAATATTTAAACAATTTTCAATCAAAGTAAATTTTAGGATCACTAACTTCCTCATGGAATTCATTATCATCACTTCATCTGAGTGTTTTTGTCAGGTTCTATGCCAAATTTTTAGAAAGTGCATTAAATTATAGATAAGGTACTACTCATAGATTTTGCCCTTATTTTGCAAGAAAATTAATATATGGGGTTCGAAATTTCTCATAATTGCAAATCTGTATGATTAACTATCCCTTCCGATAACAAGAAGATAACACTTTCGACACTAGTCGTTAGAACGCTAAGTAGTTAAACTTAGCATATAATAGTAGGAATTTAAATTTTAGAAAGAGAAATTTATTATTGCAGGCATTAGAGGAGATGATGGGAAAATAATAACAAACCCAACTAAGATTCCTGATTCCATCGTCCAAGATTATCCTGGTCTCTAGTCTACTTAGTTGGAGGAGATAGTCGAGCCAACCTAATCTAAGAATTTTTGTCAACAATCACAGGTTGTTTCATCCCAAGGAATCTCGTAGTTTGTTTGTAGATGTTTCCCAAAGGGTTAAATTCAAATCAACCTTAAATAACAAAAGGTTTTATGTTCTATAAAATATGTGCTATGATTTACAGCCAAATAGGCAAGAAGCCAATGAGAAACATAAGAGGCATAGTCGTGACTGTAATATACTAAATATATTGAGTCAAACTATCCAATCAGAAGGCTATGGTAATAATCGCTATATGTATGAGTCAAATCATGCGGACAAAGGACTTGAGTTATATCCTTATTGACATAAGATTATTTTAAAGGTGGGTATAATAGTGCACTTAACACTGCAGTGGTTATTTATGAGCATAGCATGACATCAAATTTGTCACAATCAACAAATTGTTGTGGAAGGGGAAAAGAGTTTATTTTAAGCTTTAAAATATACAATTTCATCTTATTATTTGATATTTCATAATTTAAAACATTAATTTTCCAAATAAAGCCCTCTGTTTAAGCTTGTATATCAGCACGGTCATTATCAGAATAGAAGATATTGTGTCATTTGGATTCTTAATTCAAAGACTTCAATTTTAAGATTTGACCTCTTTCATTAAGATTTTTTATCAACACAGTTATCATTGGGATATTTCATTCACATCATTTGTATTAGCAATCAAATTAGAGCACATTATTTGAATATTTATTAAAATCATCAGTATTGTCGACTTTAGTTCTTCTAAGGAGAAGAATCAAACTAGCCTAACAAAGGCCTAATCTTGTCTACTCAAATCCTTAGCAGAAGGATCCAAAAGGCTAAGAAGAGATACTAATAGATAAGACGACCCACTTGAGAGTGTGCTATTTAATTATTGAATTGTTTACATACATAAAACCCAAAACAGTGCTATTTACAATCTAGCACCCCATTTCACCCATT
>NW_018231391.1:0-2568 GCF_001263595.1 Phalaenopsis equestris | reverse complement strand
CCATAATGGTGATTCTTCAAGCTTGATCATGTTTGGGCATTAACATGTCTTGATGTAATTGTCCTTTTTGACTATTCGTTGCAACATTTAGAGTTTTTTTTTCAAACTTTATTTAATTTATAGAAATGTTTTGCTTGCATGCCTCCTCTTTCTTATTCCAATTTTGATGCCGATGGTAGCATCTCCTATGATTTTGATGACTTCTTAATTGGTCTACCTCCCCTTTCTAGTGTAGAATCCTAATGCTATCATTAGTTTATCCACTTTTAACTCTAAAAAACACTATATATAACATCATTTATTTATACTATTACAAAACTCTAAACTCCTCTTATTAGTTTTGAAACAACTACTTTTTTGAACTAATGAGGGTCAATTGGCATTTATGTTGCATGATGAAGAATTATATATGTTCACTACTCCCTTTAAAGTTTCCTTTACTGGTTAATTTCATGGGCTAGGCCTTCATTTCAAGTTATTAGTGAATACCATAAAATTCATTGCTTCAAGGAAAATACTTTTCAATATATTTTTTAGCTTAAGAAGTATACTGTTGAAATTCGAAAGAGTGGAATATTATTCTACTACATCTTTGTCCAAGTTTTGAATATTCAGAAATTTTAAATGAAGATAAGAAAATAGACTCCTAAATTTGATAAAATGTCCAAGGCTAATACCGGAGGACTTCTTTATTTGATAAAAATGTCATGTTGCCATTTTTTTGGCATCCTATTGTATTGATTTTATTATTGTGACACTCACTAATCCTTCAAATTGAATGGTGCTGGCTAGTGGAGCCAAATGTCACTAAACAATCTTCTAACTCAGTTTGGGATGGATCAAAAGACATGGGTTATTATCAAAAAAAATTTATTGAAAATATCCTAAAATTTTGTGAGCTTTATCATTTCTTTTGTTATGAAGATTAAAGATGCTAAGAATCTCATAAATAACAATGGTCCTATTCATTCAAATGTCAACTAGTACAGCCTAAGCTTCTTCCTAAAATGGTTCATGTTAGTATGTCCTATCTACTTCTTTGCCTTCTAATCATTTATCTCCTCTAGGTCTTTTAACAAATCCAATGTTAATTTGTGAATTTAATAGTTACGAATCATAATCATCTAAAGTCTGTCAATAATAGTTAAGTACTTCATTCTCTACATTCACAAAGTAATAACATGTACAAGTACAGCTTGAGTGTGTCTTATTTTGCCTTGTAGCAGTCTCTGTTTAGTTTTCTGTAAAGTTGGTGCACAATAAATGCATTATAAAATTAAAGATTTGAATTGATTATATCTTTTTTTTTTTTCCATGTGATATGAATGTTTTGTGTAGAACAAATATAAAAAGTAAAATCTAAGTTTTAGATATGTAATACATAAGAATTGGATGGTATGTATGTAAATGCCTAATAACTATACTCATCATTGTTAAAAGTAACATAAAATCTAAAACCAAGACTAAAATACTGTCATGCTGATCCTTAGTTCTTTGTTGGTTGTCTTCAGACAAATTAAGTTGTTACATATGAATGAGATAACAAATTTAAAGAAGATTTGACAACAGTGCAAACATTCATTGTTAATATAGGCAATTATCATTTACGGTAAGGGCCAAACTGCAATATTTGTACGAAACAAAGAAACTTCAAATAATTCTAAGTAACACTTACATTTTTTGCTGCAGCACTGAAGGCTTCTCTATGGCTTATGTCCGGAATTGTTGCCTTTAGCCTTCGTATCTCCTCCCTTCACAAACGCAAAACAATTTATCAGTTAGTCGGTAATAGCAATCTATATCTACAGCGTTGCAAGTGAACGAATCTCGTGCTGTAACTCACTTGATAAATCTGTTGTATGCTGAAGGAACTCGTTGTCTCTTCTCCTTCTCTTGTGCTGTTAATTTAGAACATGTGAATGAAGATCAAATCAGTGATAAATAAGTAATACACTGTTCTTGCTTTTGGCTTTATGTTTTTATTTTCTATGGGAGAATTCATGATATAATCAACAGAAATTTAGCAGCTTTTAACGTTGGGTGTTTTATGTCCTATAGTTTGAGTTGCAGATCAAAATGGGCTAGCGGTATTCGAGAAAATATTACATATGGACTCCGGACTTATTGCGTGCAGAGTTCAATAGTTGGGCGCCACGTGACGGTGGGCACACTTGATACATGACACCACACCATTGAACTCCGGTGCATCCGGAGCCCGTATGTAATATTTTTCGTGGTATTCAACTAACTCGTGTCAAGAATCCTTGCATTGATTTGAAATGGATGTAAATGATACAAGTTCTGATTATAAACTAAATAAATTATTACAGTTGACTAATAAAGAGAAACATATAAGAAGAAGAAAAGGAAGAGAACATAGAATGGAATAAGCACAAGTAGCCACCAAAATATATTGGGAGTCTCATAATTGTGAAAAGGTATAATTTTTATGAATCGCAGATGAAAAGAATATTATTCCATTCATTAAAATCTCAATTTAATATATCTTGTCACTGTTGCCCTCCTTTGGCCTATTTTGGCATGCTTCTCTTGCTCCATAGGTGACAT
>NW_018231390.1:415-961 GCF_001263595.1 Phalaenopsis equestris | reverse complement strand
ATCATCTTAAAATCTATTTCTCTCTTAGACTTTAGTGCTAGAAATGATCTGAGGTAAAATTCTTTCACTAAACCCTTCTATTTATAGGTCTAAACCCTTCCAATAACTCCTAGACACGTTTAGAAACTGCCTTGGCACATTTTTGCAAACTTCTAGGCAGTTTTACCTTCTAGAATATTAATTTATCACGCATTTTTAAACTGCCGCGCTTAAGCGCAAGTGCACATTTTTGCACTAGTCAACTTAATGTCCAAATTCTCATTTTAACATGTCTAGATCACTAAATAAAGTCTTAAAATCAATACTAACACATAATAGTCTCAAAAATATTATCCCAAATTTTCTTAATCACACAAAAAACTACAATCAAAATAAAAACGCACTGATAACTATGGTTTGTCTCCCACAAAGCGCTTAGTTTTATGTCGTCAGTCCGACGTAACCATGATTAAATTTTGAGTTGTTTTATATCCAACATCATTTCATCATTAAACTTATGTTGATCCTTATAAAATAAGGTTTCAGTCTATGTCCATTAACTTTAAA
>NW_018231390.1:0-319 GCF_001263595.1 Phalaenopsis equestris | reverse complement strand
AAATAAATTGGCCCATCCACCTAGACTTAATTTTGCCTACAAATAATCTTAACCTTGAATTATATAGCAAAACTTGTTGCTCTGGCTAAAACTTTTTAGTAAGAATCCTTCTATCATGCCACACCTTCATCTTTTCTTTATAAATTTTGGCACTTTCATAAGATTCATTCCTTATCTCTTCAAGCTCATTTAATTGTAACAATTTTTTCTCACCAGCATCTTTCAAATTATAATTGAACTCTTTAATCGCCCAATATGCCTTTTGTACAAGTTCAATTGGTAAATGACAAGCTTTTTCAAATATTAGCCTATATGAGGA
>NW_018231389.1:0-2520 GCF_001263595.1 Phalaenopsis equestris | reverse complement strand
CATAATCCAGAGAACAACACGAACTTTATTAGGCTGGCGTCAGAGGTGCCAAACTGGCGCCAGAAGCGTCAGAGAAGAATTAAGATGGAGTAAGTTGGTTCGTAACTATTTTTTAGCGGTTTTTTAAGGCTCCAAAAATTTCAAACTTCTAACTGAGTGGTTCAATGCATCTAGACACTTTGAAAGGTTCTTTAATGAAGAGATTTGTCTCTTAGATTAAGGAACTTATCTCTTGGTGCAAAAAGTTGTGACTTTTGAGGGAAAAAATGGAGGAAATTTTGAATTCTTTTTGGGCTCTAATTAAAAAGGTGGAAATTTTAGAAAAGAGAGGGGGCGTAAGATAGAGATAATGGTTTTGGTGTGAGAGAGAAGTGGGAATTTTCTTCTAGATTATAAGAGGAGAAGGAAGGTGAGAGATTTCTTCTTCGTTACACTTCTAAGAGAGAATTGAGTGTGATTGTAAAAAGAGAAAGTGCTTAAAGGGAACTTCTACGAATTTGCTTGGGAAGGAGTGTGAGATAAGTTGTGTTCTTTTCTTTTGTTGTTTTGTAAACTTGTTTTTATGTATGAAATTCATGTTTTATTGTATCTTTTTTATGAATTATGAGTAGTCTTCTTTATCTTTCTCCCTACAATGAAATATGTTTTTGTGAAGAATTAGTTTTGTTTTATAAGATTTTAAATGTTAATAAATTGAGATGATTTGAATTCTGATATTCAATTACTTTTGAACTTTATTTACTTTTTGATCTAGCCAATTGAAAGGTTAAAATTTGTTGAAAAACATACGATCCGAAAGGGCCATGCTTTCTACAACAGGGTAAGAGTCACTTTCAATGGGTGAGAATGTAATTTATGAGGTTGTAATCTATGAGGTTGCGTGCAAATAAACTTAATAAGAGGTTGAGTAACATTCATGAGTGAGAATGTTATCCATGATGTTACGTGCAAATAAATAGATAAACATACTTTGATGGGGGCAGAATTGAAGATTTTAAGGTGACAGATTAAAATCCCCAATTTGGTCCAGTTGCTTGGAAACTAAGATGATATTGTTAACCCTTAGGCGAGGGAGAAGTGAGAGCTCTGGAGTGACAGCCAATATCCTCTCAACTTTACCATGAATTTAGGGACCAAACTCTGGATTAGTCATTGTTTTTTATGCACTCTCAGAGGGTAAAAAATATGATTTCTCCTATTTGACACAATACAATTTTATATGTATTTTAAATGTTTTTAATTTATTCACATTTCATAAACTCATTGTAAAGTGGAATGATGCTTTCTTAAATTTGAATTCTTCGTTTCAAAACTTTGTTTAGTCTTTATAATTTTACTTTTGAAGTTTAGCAATTAGTTTAATTAACTTAGTTCTTTCAACTGCATTTCATTTTGCGCACCTTAAATTTAATTTAAATTTGTTTTGCTTACCGAAGTTTTATAGTTTGAATATTGTGTTTGACATTATAACCATAAGAATTTTGAACTCCCTGTGGGATCGATATATAGGACTGCATTAGAGCATTTTATTACTTGAGCGATACGTATACTTGCATTATTATTACGGGTTTGACAACTTAGAGTTTTTAAAAGATAAAATTATTTATACTGAATTTATTTTTATTGGGATTGAACTGCATATTTACTATTAGTTCTAGCCGAACGCCTGCCATCAATCACCCTTAGTTTAAGCTTAACTTGACTAATTTTATCGAGTTAGAGTTCCAACTTAAGTCTATTAGTTTTAGTTAGTGTCATTTAAGTTAGTGTCAAAATAAAATGAGAAATAAAAATGAGAAATAAAAATTTAAGTTAGTGTCGTAATAAAATGAGAAATAAAAATGACCAATTAGAGAAGAAATGCTAAGAAATCATTTAATCCAAAAGACCAAATTTAATTTTTAAATATTTTAAATATTTTAAAGATAAAATCTTCATGTTTAATATATTTTAAATATATTTTATATCAATATTTTTCTTAAACGAGCCGACTCACGAGCTAACAAGCCTAATTAGGGTTAGCTTGAGCTTGGCTTGTTAGCTCATCGAGCTTAGTTCTTGAGTCATTTATTGAGCCGAGCTTCAACAAGCTCACAAGTGTACTTGACTCACTCTCACCTACTTGAGAGATTTTGGGGAAGAGAAATATTGTTTTCCAAAGATAGAAAAATGTCAGTGGAGTGGTAAACTTGTAGCGTTAATAAAAAAAATTATTTGTCATGCTTGTAAATTTGAGGATCAGACCCAACTTTATTGAAAATAAAAGAGCGAGTTACAATAAGAATCATATTACACTCACTCAAAAAAGAAAGTTGGCATACACAAATAGGCTCCACAACCAACTAAACTAAGAAAAAAACACAATCTAATTAGCTAACAAGAACATAACACGACCAGCAACATCAACAAAAACATGAAGAACCGAAGATCTAAAAGCCACCACTCACAGCAAGAAAGAAGACAAATAAAGATCCACCATCCAGCAAAAGGAAACAACTAATGAAAACATAGAACATTAAA
>NW_018231388.1:0-214 GCF_001263595.1 Phalaenopsis equestris | reverse complement strand
CGCCTAAAACTGCCAAAAACCGTCCATTCAAACTCTGGAAACTGCCATCCCGCCAGTCTGGCTGTCGGGGGCGTCGAGGGCGCCGTCTACGGGCCTTTAGAGTTTAATTGCCTGGACTCTCAGGAAAAACCCACCGCCGGTGGCGTCGATGGCACCGTTGGTGCCCAAGGCAAAAATTACACAGTTTTGCTTTGGTCCAAATGCGTTCCAATTT
>NW_018231387.1:0-793 GCF_001263595.1 Phalaenopsis equestris | reverse complement strand
AGGAAATTAACTTATTTCTTATTCAAATAAATATATAAAGCTTAAAAAATTCATAACTTTGGAAATAAAATTCCTAAAAGTAAAATAAAAATACCCTCAAACTCAAAAAATCAAGAGAAAATTATGAATACAAATTCAAAAGTTTTTGCTTAATATTTAATTTTTAATTAACTAAATACACTCTGTGGTATTTTATTTACTAAAAATTATGAAATTACTGAGGAATTTTCCTTTTATCCTTGGGAACCTTAATTTTTCCAAGGCTAGAAAAAGTCCCCAAATTGAAAAATACCAATTTTCAGTGGGTTTTGAAATTATTTTTTAAAATAATTATTGGTCGCGACTTTATATATGCTTAGAAATATAAGATAAATATGGACGTAATAAATATTCAATAATTGCAAAGTCACACTTATCAACGCAAGTATACGTATCGCTCAAGTAATATAGGGCTCTAGTAGAGTCCTAGATATCGATCCCACAGAGAGTGGTTTAGAACTACAAACTAAGATTTTATAAAAAGAAATACTTTAATCACAACAACGAAGTTCAATTTGTTTATTTGTCACTAATAGGCAATTGAAATAACAATGTAATTGTAATTTTAATAACAATTAAATAACTAATGATACTAACGAGGGTTTAAATGTGATATTCAATATATAAGAAAACATCCTTCTTCTTATCAAGAAATTATAGTGAATGGATAAAGAGAATGGTTCAAATCATATTATGTCAAATAGGAGCATACATATTCCTTAATCTTTGGTCCAGGCATAAAGAACATTGACTA
>NW_018231386.1:5115-7853 GCF_001263595.1 Phalaenopsis equestris | reverse complement strand
GTGTATAAAGTTGAAACATGAATTTTCTAACAACAAAGGGTGAGAGAAGTTTGGCATTGTCGATTGTTAATCCATGGAGACAGAATGTGACGATAAAGAAGCATTTTTAAAGAGGATTTTATGTTTATAATGATGGCTGTCGGCCATGAGCAATCACTATGAGTTTCACTCTTGCTTTGTGACTTAATATTAAGGATGATGAGGAATAAATCACTAGGGTTTCATATTAATTACACTTTTTTATACAAGATAATACTCCAATCTTAATTTTTTCAGTAGCCAAAACATCTCACGATTAGTCATCATGGTTGAAGTTAAGCTAATATTATGCGAAAAAAATATTAATTTTAATTATTTTCTAATGATTGAAGCATATGAATATAGGAATTAGGTTAATTTTCTCACTTTAGAATAAGATAAATCTATCCTATTATTCATTCACATAATTTGTATTAAAGTTATAATCATCATGACTTGATGCTTAACCCTAACATATTTTCTAGAATTTTTATTAACATTTAGTTAGCATAAATTATATAGCTTTATTTTGAGATTATAATATTTTGTGTGTGTTAGCACGCGCATGCATCTCTCTCTCTCTCTCTCTCTCTCTCTCTCTATATATATATATATATATATATATATAATATTGCAGTTAAAATAATGAATGATGTTTCTTAGACGGCTTAGTCAATAATATTAACTGCCCATAATCTTCGTTGATCATTATTATGTAGGTGACTTTACTTGCTACTAGATAAACATATTATTTCTTTATTATCTAGTCAATGACGCCTTATAATGATGGCTCTTTTGTGAATGATTAATCAAATTTTCATGGGATGGTGAGAAGCATTTTGATTAAGAGTATTATATATAATTAAAATTGATGACTAATTTATATATGGATATATAAATACAGTATGAATGCAAGCAAATGTTTTGAATTTGAATGTAATGATTGTATTTTGTATATGGATTTTTAAAAACCCTACAGCTTCTTAAGCATTATTTCAATTTGTTTCCTAGCTAATATATTGTTACTATAGTTAATATACTGTTACTCTACAGCTTCTTAAGCATTATTTATGATAGTATATCATTTTCTTACCTAGCTAATATATTGTTACTTGAGCATTATTTCACTAAATTTGGTTTAGGAGAATTTCTTAAGCTTGAAAATAATATTATATTTTCGATTAGGTTAATACTCAATATATTTGACAACCAAATATTAAGTTTATGCCATTTTTAACTATTATAATTTTACTTGAGATTTCATATAAAAATTTTCAATTCATGGTAAAAAAATCGGAAATAAAAAAAAAATTTTATAAGCTATATTATATGAATCAAAATATGTGAACTTTCAAACAAGTTATCATAACTACTTTTTTATCTAGATTAAGTGACCGTTTGGGGCAGCTTGTTAGCGCGGTGGGCGTTTTGAAATCGCTGATCATACACATTTATTTCGCTCGTATGGATGACGGCGCGTATGGATGACGGTAGAAAATCGCTCGACACAAATTCTTCATTATTGACGGCCGCGCTTCAAAGCTCGCTTTTGAATTTTCGTTCGAGCTGATTACCCTCTAACCCTCGATCTCGTCCACAATCCCTTCTCCTCTCTGATCCTGATCGCGATTCCTCCAGCCCTTGATCTTCATCTCGCGATTTCTCCCAACCCGTCCCGGTCGCGGTGCAAGGTGGGGAGCTTTTGATCTTTCGTCTTCGACCTCCCAACCCATCCCGGTCGCGATTCCTCTAGCCCTTGGCAGATGAAAGGCTTGAAGTTGTCCAACGCTCGAACCGCAGGACCTTTGGCGACGAAAGGCTCAGGATCGAAGCCCTCCTTCAGTCCTCTTCTCAACACCTTTCCTGTCTACTGTAAACAATTTTTGAGACAACCAATCCACCTTTTTCACAGCATCTAGAATGGGCATATAAATCCTTACATGATTCTGTTGAAATATAAACTTGGTTTTAGTTGCTTAAATAAAACTTAATTTCTAGAAGCTTATTCTAGAATATGTGGTAGGTATGAAATTATTGTGTAGTAGGTGTGGTAGGTGTGGTAGGTGTGGTAGATGTTGAATTATTGTAACCATTGGATTGTAATTGTGGTGGCACAATCTTAGCAATTAATTTAGGAGGTGCCACTAGTATAAATAGGGGTGGAGTCTTTGAGTTTGTATCAAGCCAAGTAAAGGTGATAAATAAGAGTGAAGCTTCTTCCATAAGTTGTGTTTTTAGCCTTTGTCATTTCCTAGAAGCTTCTCCATTCCAACAAAGTGGTATCAGAGCGAGGTTCTGTTACAGAGAAATGACTAACGGTGGCATGTTTTCGTTCCAAGTCCCGATGCTTAAAGGAAAGCATCTACGACAATTGGAGTATCAAGATGAAGGCACTCCTTGGAGCGCATGACGTTTGGGAGGTTGTGGAGAAAGGCTACGATGAGCCAAGTGATGAGTCTGCTCTATCCACAACACAAAAGGATAGCTTACGAGACTTGCGAAAGAGAGACAAGAAGGCTCTCTTCCTCATCTATCAAGCTTTAGATGAAGATGGTTTTGAGAAGATCTCAAGTGCTACTTCGGCCAAACTAGCATGGAAGAAGCTCGAGGTTTCATATAAGGGAGAAGAGAAGGTTAAAAAGGTACGACTTCAAACTTTAAGAAGTCAATTTGATGTTTTGCATATGAAAGAAGGCGAGTTGGTCTCCGATTACTTTTCT
>NW_018231386.1:0-3640 GCF_001263595.1 Phalaenopsis equestris | reverse complement strand
CATAAAAAGTGAAAAAATAAGCAATCTAACTGGTTCTCAATTCCAAAGCATTTACTTGTACGTGCTACCTATTATATAATTCTGCTGAAGCACTTGTCAAGGCATCATTATTTCGATAGTTTTTAATTCCAGATCCTAGATTGCTGAATTGTAGTTTTTTTTTCTATTTTTCTTCATAGAGGTGTTGGTGATAGTTTTCTACTAGACTATTTTCGTATGCATTTCCTTTTGTATTTTTTTTAATTTTTGGATCTGACAATTGGTTCCTTTTTATTTTCGTAATTTCTGGATCTGACTATAGGTTTATTTTCGTAGTCAGTTTTAAATTTGATATTGTAATATTTCTCATTGTAGTTCTAATTGTATTTATTTTTATTTTATTTCTTATGATACTTACGAGAACGTGAGCTTTCTATGTTATCTTTTTGAACTGATCTGTAATGATTTGCGGGTTCTGTTTATCTATTTTTGTGCTCATAGAGTTCTGTTGCAAACAGCTTAATCAAACAAAGGCAGAATGATCATTCATCCATTAACAACTGCTAGTAAGTTGTTCTGAATAAGTTACCCCCAAACAACAAGCTAGCTTATTCTAATAATTTGCAGGTTATCAGATTATCAGAATAATCTGTTTATCAGCAAATCATAAATAATCAACAACTGCCCCAAACAGACCCTAAGATTCCACATAATCATATATAGTTTAAAATATCAAAGATAAAATTGTTGCAAATAATATTAATGATAATATTATTTATAAAGCATAATTTATAATGCTTAGCTAAAATCATTCATATAACATTTGGTGAGTTAGTCGACTTACGATCACCATACTTAACATAGAACACAACTAATATATGGCCCGATCAACTTTGGATCTCACACAAATCTTTAACTTAAGAAACTCCCCACTTCCTTTAATTTTAATGACAACCTATGAGGGAACTCATGTAGTCTAACTGTCTCGCTCAGAACTCACGATTGACCCATGTAAGTAAGTGCTCGTTTGGGGCAGCTTATTTTGGTGCGACAGCGTTTTGAAAACACCGCCTTGGTGTTTGGTTAGGACATTTGGCCCCGCGTTTTAAAAACGACAAAAACCGCATATTTTATTTCCTTCTACAGATCGCACGCGTGCCTCCCTGTGCGTTCGGCATTTGTTAGGGCTCATAGGGCTCGAATTCCTCCCGTGCTCCTATGAGATTTCTCTCGCGCTCTCCCTCGCCATCTCCTTTCCCGATCTTCTCCTCGTAAGCATCGATTCTTCTGATGAGATCTATATGCCGCTATGCTTTCTGGTTGGTTTTATGGCTCGATCTTCTCTGGTTGGTTTTATGTGGCTTGATTTGATTGTCTTTACTTTTTTTGCAATATTCAGTTTTCTTGATGATTCTTTTTCTGGATTATTTGGGAATGCATTGATGGAAATGGATCTGAGGGTTTTCTTGAGGTTTTTCTACATTTTTTTTTTTGTATAATATCGCAAGAATGACAGATGAGCAAATCCCTTGAATGCATTGGATATGTGTTTAGCTGCATCTGTTATATTATTCTTCTCATCCCTGTTCCTGTATGAAAACTTTAGTTTGAAATGTGGGAACTCAGCTAGTTCGAACTGTTGGAATGTGCTGGAATGTGCTTGAATGCATCCTTGTTATATTGTTCTTTACTGTTCGAACTGTTGGAATCATTTAACTGTTGGAATGTGCTTTAATGCATCCCTGTTATATTGTTCTTCATTAAATGTGCTTTAATAAATGTGCTTCAATGCATCCCTGTTATACTGTTGGAATGAGCTTCAATGCGTCCCTGTTATACTGTTCGAAATGTGGGAACTCAGCTAGTTCAAACTTTTGGAATTGTTTAGCTGCACCTGTTATATTGTTTAGCCGCACCTGTCATCTTTTGGAACTGATCTGTGATGATTGTATGTTTCTGCACTATATATTTTTGTGCTACCAATAACCTATTCTGAATAAGCTACCCCAAACAATTTTACCAGACATAGGCAGAAATGTCATGTATACCTTCATAACCATCAATAAGCTATTCTGAATAAGCTGCCCCAAACAACATGCCAGATTATTCTGATAATCTGCAAATTATCAGATTATTAGATTATCATAATAATCTGCTTATCAACAGATTATAAATAATTAACAGCTGCCCCAAACAGACCCTAAATAGGCATCCATCTAACATCTTCTTGTGAACAATTCAATGTATCACGAGGAGATTCATCCAAAATAATTACCCACAGTAGAATTGCTTCAACAAGAACATTAGCCATCCACCCAAAAAGACATCACCCCAATTAGGCTAATCTGACATATTGATTAGTCTAGTTTACTAGTTTTCGGGTTCAACTCAAGATAAACTTGGCCTTGCTATTTAGCTACCGGAACTTAACTTTCTATCTCAAACATCATCTCCTCAAACCACTTTCTGCCCCTTTGGTCTTATCATTAAGTTCATTCCCTTCCACCCAAAGTCTATTGTAAAAAGAAAAGATTAGCATGTTGTAATTGTGGATTTGTTGAATAGTTTATATCCTGTTGCTGTCATCCGAGATCCATTGTTGAAATATAAACTTGTTTTAGTTGTTTAAATAAAGCTTAATTTCTATAAGCTTATTCTAGAATATGTGGTAGGTATGAAATTATTGTGTAGTAGGTGTGGTAGGTGTGGTAGGTGTTGAATTATTGTGTGGTAGGGGTGGAATTATTTGTAACCATTGGATTGTAATTGTGGTGGCACAATCCTAGCCATTAATTTAGGAGGTGCCACTAGTATAAATAGGGGTGAAGTCTTTGAGTTTGTATCAAGCCAAGTAAATGTGTTAAATAAGAGTGAAGCTTCTTCCATAAGTTGTTTTTTAGCCTTTGTCATTTCCTAAAAACTTTTCCATTCCAACATCCATTTCTCCTTAAAATTTTTCATGTTTTTCCATCTCATCAACCCAAATAAGCTAAATTTAAGACACCCACTCCTCTTTAATTCACCTTCTCATTGGATCTTGGGTAAGATCCGATCGATTTGGAGTCTGCCCTGAACTTGTCTGAACAAAGCATTCACAAATGTATATTGTAATTTTAGAAAATATTTAAACATAAATTTTTATTCTGCAATTTTATCTTTATTTCTTTAATATTAACGTGAGACTATATCCATGGCATTATGATAAAATCTGAAATAAATCTTAAAATTCATATGAAAATTTCATGCACAAATTCATATGAAAATAATATAAATTTTGCATAATTTTGGCCTCTTAATGTATTAACTCAATGAAAAAATTTATTCAGTGTGCAATACATGAAAAAATTGTTGCATTAGTATCCATGAAAACATATTAAAATCTACAATTTAAAATATTCGGTTTTTTTCATGCCTAAAAGTTGTCATTTCAACTTTAAGCAAGCACTAGCAATTAGAGAAGGAGATGTTAAAAAGAAACAATGGAGCCTTAGAAGAGAAACATCGCATTCTAGTTTGCATTATCATGGCTTTTAAGGAATATATTTTAGCAGCACTTTTAGGCTACATAAACCGCTTATTTCAAGATTAAATTCAAAAATCCTTTTGCCTTCTCGTATTCTTCAGATCTAACACGTACAAATGAAGTAAAATGAGCATAGCT
>NW_018231385.1:0-643 GCF_001263595.1 Phalaenopsis equestris | reverse complement strand
TGGATCATTAATAACTTAATTGACCTAATTTGAATATAATGAAGGGAAGAAATGTACTAACTTCATGTATTTGTATATGTATGCAAGAATGTGTGTTAAATGTACTGTTTTAAATGTACAAATAAGATTATTTTAAAATACATATGTATATGTATGTACTATTATAGTTATATATGTATAATTACTTGTTTATGTATATATGTGTATATATTAAAAGTCATTTTAACTTGTGTGTGTATGTATATGTTAATGAATCATGGGAATACAAATATGGGGTATGCAAGTATAAGTGTGCAAGTTAATTAATTAAATTCCTATGTTTACTTCATACAATAAGTAAATAACTTCATGTTCAAATTGATTTAGGTATTTTTGTTCTCTTTTCATAAATGTGACATATCTATACTTGTAAAAGAAAAATGAATACTAAAAGATTTTGTGATGAATGTGGTGAATTGCATGATATGTATGTTGCATGACTTGCACGATTTTTTAATAATGACTGCATGTTGAGAAGGCTTGCTTATTGTACCTTTCCTTTATAAAACATGTGATTAATGAGCTTTAGTTAGGAGAATTTTTTGAGTAGATTTGATTGATGGTTCCTAGAGCTAAATAAATAGAGGAGGCTGGTAATTGCATT
>NW_018231384.1:0-5055 GCF_001263595.1 Phalaenopsis equestris | reverse complement strand
ATTTGAGTACCACCTCCTTAAGGCCAACTGTGCCAGTGATTCGAACCCTGATCCGAGGGGTCTTATACCGTGGGCTGGATATGTGGCACGCGCGCGCACACAAACAAACACACACATATATATATATGTATATATGGAAATGGATGTATGTGCACATGGGTGCTGCATAAATACATGCATGCATGCATATGCACAAATGTGGTATATGCGCACAGTAACTATCAACTAATTAAGTCATTAAGGAAATTAGAATATTGAAATTGACCAATAGAAGTAGAAATGATGTCAAGAAAAAATACATAATACTGAGAATAAAAAACTAATACTATATGGAGATTATATTATTCTAAAATATTTAGAGGGCACATGTGAATGTTTTAAGAGCAAACTTGAATGCGCCGAGATTAATACCAACATGATATGCAACTTTTAACAAAATAAAATAAAATAAAAGTGCAATGATGAACAGCAAAGCTTTCATCAATGCTGATGGTGATAGTTTTCGGTTTTCATATGTGAATGGAAATGATTCATCATACCTTTATCTATAAATCAATGGTTCAAAATGAAAAATCAAAGCAATATCTGAACGGAGAAAAAGTTCTGAAATGAGCAGAAACCTGAAAGTTAGTTGTGAAAGTCATATGAAAATGAAATCAGGGAGTATATATTTCATAATCTCTTCTTTTAAATCTAAATTTAAGATGTTACTCATGATAACTCGACTTAAACCCAACTAAAATAGTTCAGGTTTAAGTTAACTCGAATAACATTAAAGTTGAGTTCATATTTAAAATCATGCCCGGATTAATAGACTTCATCATCTTTTCTTTTAAACCTAAACTTAAAATGTTACTCATTAATAGCGTGCTAAAAATATGACTTGACATGGTAACTCGACGAAAAACCAACTAAAATAATTCAGGTTTAACTTAACTTGACTAACATTAAAGTTGAGTTCGGATTTAAAATCTTGTCCTAATTAATTTTGGGGTCAGATTTGAGTTGATTTGCACGTTTAAAACTGACTCAAATTATTTTGTGAAAAATAACGACAATAAAGCGCAAAATGGAACGAGAAAAATTGCATGCAGAAAAAACACCAAAGCGGCACAGATTTTCGTGGTTCGGCAAATTTGCATACGTTCATTTTGATTTACACTTTTTATTTATTTGTCCATCATTCCTCCATCTCCCTATCTCAACTTTCTCTCCTCGACGTTTATAAGAAAAATCTCTATTTTCTTCTTCTCCTTCCTCTCTCTCTCTCTTCCTCTCTTTCTCTCTTAGAGGACTTGGCTTGGTCTGGCTTGACTTATGACAAACCATAAGAGACTATTTATAGAAACTAGGAGAGCGGCAAGTGAGGAGGTAGGTGAGTGATATGTGAGATGTGGTAGATGAGCGGTAGATGAGAATGTAGGTCAACGGTAGATGAGATTCTTAATCAGGAAACTAATTAAATTGCGGTGGACCGGGGCTCCACATTACCCAACAATTCTCCCACTTGGAGACTAGGACACTGACTACATCACATACTGGCTGCATCAACTACTAGTTGTACCGACATTTTCCTCAAACATGATATCCTCCTCCTCTTTCACTCAAAGCCCCTGTCTTCATGCTAGAAGGTCAGCTGAAGTCGAGCAAATCTTCAGTTTCTCACAAGTAACACCCTCAGTTGACATATCACCATCAACGTAGCCTTGTACCACCAATCTCTTTAGTGGGTTACTCCTGTATCTACTCTTTCCTGGGTTACTCATGTATCTGCTTACAACTCCCACTGCATGAGCAATATTTTGCTCATGCTGAAAGCCCTTTTCAACAAGTCCAGTCTTGTACCTCTTACTGCCACCAAGCGCAGTCTTCACCCGGGACACCCACTTGTTGTGCAATGTTTTCTTTCTTGGTAGAAGTCTGCCAGCTTCCAAGTTTGATTCCCTGGTAGGGAATTTGTCTCCTCTTTCTTAGTCAGCTCTCACTTGCTCGAATTCTCACCTTGCAAGATTTCTTCATAGCTTTGTGGTTCTCCACCATTTGTTTGTACAATTTCTGGTTTTCCTGCCTTTGGCGCTCTACCCCTTTTCAGGAAATTGATATTCTTCTGCTTCCCCCATAATGCACCTCTTACTCATGTGTCATTGTCTGATTAAACTTGTAGTTATGATTAAACCTGTAGTTATATAGTGTATTAGTTTTCTTACCCTGAGTCAGTACTAATGCTCTTTTGGTAACCTTTTAAGTGTTATCTGAGAACACTACCGAATGACCACCATCATTGAGCTGCCCAACAGAGATGAGGTTATTCTTCTACTCAGGAACGTGTCTGAACTTTTGCAAAGTCTATTTTCTCTTGTTATGGAGTGCAATACCAACATCTCTCATCCCCACCACAGTCAGAGCTTTTCCATCAGCCAGATATATCTTCTCAAAGTTACCTGCAACATAATTTCGCACTAACTCCCGATGAGAAAATGTATGGATTGAAGCCCCTGAATCCAGTATTCAATCATCAACAGAACTGTGAGCTGCCAGTAATAGTGTATCATGTATTTCTTTAGTTAAAATATTAAAGTTATCATTCTCTTTCTTCTTAGGATTCCTGCAGTTCTTTTTTATGTGGTCAGACTTGCCATAATTCTAATCCAGCAGGTTGTCTGCTGACCAGACTTTGATTTTGATCTTCTTCTGTTTGAGTTTCTGTTATGTGATCTCCCTCTGGAATCAACATTTAGCCTCAAACTTGAACACGAAGTCTCGCCAGAATTCTTTCGAATCCTTCCTACGCACCTCTTCAGCCAAAATCAAATCACGAATATCATCATATTTTAGCTTAGATTTACCAGTAGAACTGCTAATTGTCATCCTCATGGCTTCTCAGCTATTTGACAACGAAACCAACAATATTAACGCACGTATCTCATCATCAAAATAAATTTCAACATATGACAATTAATTTGTGATAGTATTAAAATCATTCAAGTGTATGGCAACAGACAAACCTTCTGTCACCTTCAAGTTGGATAACTTTTTCATCAAATTCACTTTGTTATTCGTCGACAACTTTTCATACATATCTGATAAAGCTGTCATGAGATCTGCAGTAATACTCTCATTGATGACGTTGTGGGCAACCGATCTCGATAAGGTTAATCAAATAACCCCTAGAACCTGTCGATCCAACAGATTTCATTCTGCCTCGTCCAGCTTTCTGGTCGTTTTCCCAGTAACGGAAAATGAAGTTTCTTCTCATAGATGTAGTTATCTATCTGCATCATCCAGTCAGCAAAATCTGTGTCATTAAACTTCTCGATTCCCGACGTCATCGGTTGTTGTGAAAAAGACAACAACAAAGCGAAAAATGGAACGAGAAAAATTGCACGCATAAAAACGCTAAAACGACACACAGATTTACGTGGTTCGGCAAATTTGCCTACGTCTACAGATCTGCAAAGGATTTTATTTCTTTGAGAAATTACACCGTTGAGCGCCTCGACGTTTATAAGAAAAATCTCTATTTTCTTCTCCCCCTTCCTCTCTCTCTCTATCTTCCTCTCTTTCTCTCTTAGAGGACTTGGCTTAGCCTGACTTGGCTTGTGGTTTTTTTATGATAAACCATATGAGTCTATTTATATAAACTAGGAGAACGGTAAGTGAGCGGTAGGTGGGTGTGGTGGGTGTAGTGGGTGTGGTAGGTGAGCGGTAGGTGGGTGTGGTAGGTGAGCGGTAGGTGAGATTCTTAATTAGAAAGCTAATTAAATTTCGATGGGTCGGATCTCCACATTACCCAATAAACTAGACTCATGTTTGGTCTGAATAACTGTTATATATTATATTAAACAATTAACCCAACTTGGATTTGAATCAATTGGGTTAAAAGCGAGACAAATTACATCAAAATTTTGGACATATTACATAAATAATCAAAGTTTTGGTCATATTAAATTTGGGTCAAACTTGAGCTTGACCCGTATGCCATAAGAAGAGAAAAGTAGCAATGAACGAGACGACTAAAAAAATATATACCACAAAAGACAAAGGAGAGGTCGGCATCGAAGACACATTACCTAGGAGGCTAGGCTAACCCAACCTACCCAAAGGCACAAGAACTTTTTATTAAAATCAGATCCAACTTACCATACTTGTTGAAAGTCGAGCTTTCTATTGGTTTTATGTCACATTTATGACTGTTTGAAGTCATGTTTGCCAGAATTTCTTATGAATTTAGTGATCCTTCATTTAACAGTACCTTGTCAAATCCATCTATTTTGCCTACCTTTTCCCCTCATCCATCATTTGCTCATACCATATGCAGAGGGCGACAATACAGCATTCCCTTTTTCTATTTTTTGTTTTTGGAAGGAAGTTTTACATGTATACCACTTAATTCCTACGTATTTACATATCTAGCATCTAAACATCAGTTAATTAAAAGTTAAAACAGTGAGATTTGGATGGTATAAATGTAAAATTAGAGTTTTGGTGTGACATGCAAAGACATAGTAATTGGGTGGTAGTAAATTGCTTTTCTTCTTTTTTAAATGGCTAAAGTCATGAAATAGAGCAAGATCTTAAATTAATGGTAGGCCACTAAACTTGTGACATTTTCCTAAAGGCAAGAATTCTTATTCCATGCTGCTTGACAATATATACTTTTAGCTTTTTAGATAGCTCATTCTATGCAATTTGGCAAATACTATTTTAATGCTGTACGTCTTTTTCATAATTGTTTGGAGAATGGTCATGATGCATTCAAAAAGCCATTTGCTGGATTATTGATATTTATGCCCGAGTTTGGAATCTGGTAAATTCAGTAAAAGCATAATATCATTTTCTTAAAGCAATTTATAAAATATTAAAACCAAATAGCATTAAGATAATATTGCCGGATTCAATTTCATTCCTTCACTTAGCTTCAAAACAGACATTTCATATGAAGTTAATTTTGGTTTACTCTAAATTATAGGAAATAGGATTTACATATATACCAGTTAATTCCTGTTAGTGTGTGTGTCTGTGTGTGATGCGCCAACAATAGATTTTTATCATTAA
>NW_018231383.1:0-1232 GCF_001263595.1 Phalaenopsis equestris | reverse complement strand
ATATGATGAGTATTACTTTTAAAAAATTTATTTGACTACAAGCCTACAAAGATTTATAACCATCTAAAAGTATTAATAAAAAAAAATCAAAATTATTAAATTAGCTTCAAATGATGTTTTAATATAAATAATAATTTTTAAATGTTGCCCCAACCCTTAACATCTTATGACTACTTGATTATAATTGTCAAAACGACTCTTTGTTCGTAAACAACTCATGTTCGGCTTATTAAGCAAACGAGCCAAACATTGATACATTTTTTAAGCTCGAAATATAAACGAGTCGAACACAAGCTGAGCTTGAACTCGCTCGTGTTCGACTCATTTACACCCCTATTTAAAGTGATTCGATCATATAGCTAACTTCTACTATGAGTGAGTTGTTATATTTATATTATTATTTCCAGAGCTGTGTTATATATATATATATATATTACTAAAAAGAATTAGTACATTCGGGCCATACTAAAAACAAGACTAGCAATTTAATCACGTGCCGGCCTTCCTCAATTATTGTGAGAAAAAAAAAACAAATAAATAATATCAAAGAAATTGGAATTAGAATTGAGAAGATGTGGACGAGATGCGGCCACATTCGAATGGGATTAAGGGTCCGTTTGGGGCAGTTTATTTAGCGTGGTGGCATTATTTAGCGTGGTGGGATTTTGAAAACACATCTGACCTGTTTGGGTAAACTGTGTTTTGGAAGCTTATGTGTTTTCAAAACGTAGAAAACAACGTTTTCCCACCACACTTATAGCTTATTGGCAACAATCCGACTTTTCCAAAAAAATAAAAATTTATAATAGTCGCCGCATCAAACTTATCAGCAGCTTATTTTTAATTAACTTATCAGCAGATTATTCAATAAGCTACAGTTGCCCCAAACAGACCCTTAATAAAAGATATCTCGTCAAATAATTTATTTATTTTATTTAGTTTTTTTAATAAACGTACTAAAAGCTATTATAAATATTACAAGAAAATTTTGACTTTGCATGACTCATAATGCAAGTAATAACTCTAATATTAACACAGATTTTTCTAGGCTGTCAAAAAAGTTTGTTGCTCGCGAACAGTTCGTGTTCGGTTCGTCAACGAGTTCATGTTCGATTAGTTCGACAAGTAAACGAGACGAACGTGAACAAATTTTTTTTCATTTGGTTAGTTAAATGAACCAAATAAGAACATTGATGTATTCGTTTGTGTTCGAATCGTTATTGTTCGAAATA
>NW_018231382.1:11257-12722 GCF_001263595.1 Phalaenopsis equestris | reverse complement strand
CAGTCCTTATGCTACTTTTTCTTTTAGAAGAATGCACTTTAATTTATGTAACCCCCTATTTTAGAAGAATGCCCTTTGGTTTATGTAATGCCCCTGCTACTTTTCAAATATTTGATGAATATTTTTTGTGATTTAAATGAGAAAGGAATTGAAGTTTTATGGATGATTCTTCCAATGTTTGGAACTTCATTTGACTCATGTTTAGAACATTTATCAAAAGTTCTTAAGTGCTGTGAAGAAACAAATTTAGTCATTAATGGGAAAAATTGCAAATTTATGGTAGCAAGAGAAATAGTATTGGGACATGAAATATAAGAAAATTGTATGGAAGTAGATCCTGCTAAAATTCAAGTTATCAGTAATTTACCTTAATTAACAAATGTAAGGGAAATTAGGAGTTTTTTAGCACATGTTGGATTCTACAATAGGACTTTTCTAAGATTGCTAAGCCTTTATGCCATTTTTTGGTGAAAGATGCAATTTTCAATGTTGATGAGGAATGCCTAAAAGCTTTTAAATTATTAAAAGAAAAATTAATCACTTCACCAATTATCGTTTCACCAAATTGGGAAAAACCTTTTGAACTTATGTGTGATGCAAGTGATTAGCTATTGGAGCCGTTTTAGGACAAAGATATGATAAAATTTTCAAAGTTGTTTACTATGCTAATAAAACTCTTAATGAAACTAAAATTAATTATACAACAACTGAAACAGAGTTATTAGCACTAGTATATGCCTTTGATAAATTTAGATCATATTTGATTGGAACTCATTGTATAGTGCATACAAATCATTCTGCTATTATGTACTTAATGAAAAGGAACGATGGAAGGATACAAAACCGAGACTTATAAGATGGATTCTTCTTTTATAAGAACTTAATTTTAAAATAGTAGATCGGAAGGGAGTTGAAAACCAAATTGCTGATCATTTGTCCAGGCTTCAATTAGAAAAACCACTCTATTTTGAAAGAGAAATTAATGAACATTTTCCAGATGAAAAATTGTTTACTGTAAATGAGTGGCGTGTTCTGTAGTATGTCGACATTGTGAACTTTATTGTTAGTGATCTTAAACCCTATGGAATGACATACCAACAAAAGAGAAAATTTATTTCTGAAGAAATTTATTTATGAAGCTAAGACTTATTTTTTGGATGACCTATATTTATATAAACAAGGAAAGGATCTGATCAAACGAAGATGTGTACCATTAAAAGAAACTTATGAAATCATCCGAAAATGTCTCATCCAAAAATGTCATAATTCTGATTTTGGGGGACATTTTGGTGTTTATAAAATAACATACAAGATTCTACAGTCTGAATTTTATTGGCCTACAATTTTTAGAGATTTTAATGCTTATATCAAAACTTGTGATAGATGTCAAAGACTAGGCAATATTTCTAGAAGAAATGAGATGCCCCTCAATTATATGCTAGAAGTTGAAGTATTTGATGTTTGG
>NW_018231382.1:10256-11158 GCF_001263595.1 Phalaenopsis equestris | reverse complement strand
CCTCGATGTGATGCTCAAAGTCCAAAGTCTTGCAAAGTTTTTGAAAACAAACATATTTTGTAGATTTGGGATGCTGAGAGTTATCATTACTGATGGGGGAAGTCATTTGAAAAATGCCATTATGGAGAAGTTATTAAAGGAATATCATATAAATCATAGGATTGCTATTGTTTATCATTCTCAAACAAGTGGTTTGGCTGAATTATTCAATCAGGAAATTAAAAGAATTATGGAAAAATTCGTAAATCCAACAAAAATGGATTGGTCAGTCAAACTTGACTATGCTTAGTGAGCTTATAGGACTGCATATAGAACTCCTACAGAAATGTCCCCATATAAGGCAATATTTGAGAAAGCTTGTCACTTACCAGTTGAACATGAGGATAAAACATGTTGGGCTATTAAAGAGTTCAATTATAATTTAAAAGATGCTGGTGAGAAAAGATTGTTACAATTAAATTAGCTTGAAGAGATAAGGAATGAATCTTATGAGAGTGCTAAGTGTTCTTATCACTTATGTGTTTAATTGTAAATGTGTGTTAAGTGTTTTGTACTTAGGAAAATTTTCTCATCCAAGACTATTTGGAGAGAGAACTAAGTGTTAAATGTGTTTGTACTTATTTGTGAATGAATATAAGATTATTTTTGTGAAAATTTGTGTTATTTTTAGCCTCAAATTGAATTAATTATTATGGAGAATTTTTAGAGAGAAAGGAGTTATAAGAAGTAAAAATAGTCATTTAAGGGCTATGAGACCATTTAAGGGTGGTTTACTTAGGTTAATAGTGCATTTTACTTAAAAATTAAAAATTTCAAAAATTGTGCACTGGCGCTTAAGCGCCACATCTCGCGCTTAAGCGTGAAGTAACCCAAGAGGCAGGAGCCTAAGCACCACTTATCCT
>NW_018231382.1:8465-9722 GCF_001263595.1 Phalaenopsis equestris | reverse complement strand
GGATACTTTATGTTTTTATGCAAATTATAGTCCTAGTGAAGCGTAGTTAGATGAGATTATTTCATATTTGATTTATCACACTATCATCAATTCAGCTGATGCTGCTGCTACTACAGGTATGGGATTTACTTCCTTGATATTTTCATCATGCATTATGCGAGCAGGCTAGAGTGAAGGATGATAGTTTGGAGGAAGTTATGTTGCCTCTAAAACCCAATATGAAGGTGAATGTGAAGACTTATTCTGAGCATTCGATTTTTGGCTGGAGAGGAGGATTTTTCACAAGTTATGGATTAGAGATGTTTTATGCATCTTCATCACAACCATCTAATAATTCTCGTGCTTCTACATCTAAAGGTGATACCAAGACTCAAAATGAGTTATTGCAGAAGATGATGGACATTATCAATTTTATCGCTGATAAGGTACAAAATTTAGAGTGTTTTGCATATCATACTAATAGTTATAATAGAAGAAAGAGTGATTATGAAGAGAAATTACACTCATCTTTGGAAAGCATCATTATAGGTGAACCAGGAGTGCAATTTCCTCCTTATCCTTGATATTCTGATTATGAGTCTGCAGAAAAATGATACAGCGGTGGTTCTGAGGATGAAGAGTAAAGCTGAGAGATTCATTTTATGATTGTATTATAATGTGAACTATGTGGTCTGAGCCTGCTACATTTGCATCTGTGTGTTGTTTTGGGACTATGTTTTATATTGTGTTTTGAATTTTTTTGTTCTATTGTTGTTGTGATTATTGTGTTAGATAGTTTCATTTTTTAAATTTTAGGGTAGTAGCTATTATTTTGTGTTTAGTACTGTGATTTAGTTAGTTTAGAACTTTACTTAATTTCATATCAATTATAAAGTAGAAAAGCTTGCTAGCTTAGATATAAAACTTGAAATTCAGAAACTGCTGCCATGTATTTTTCTTTTATCATGTGAGTGTGTTATTTGCTTTTATACCCACTGTTTAGAAGTGTATTGAATCTCTACATGTTAAACTAAAATAAAATATAGAAAATTTGATCAAAAATTAATTTTACTCCCGCCTTTAGTTTTATACTTGTATAATTAGGATGTAAAAGTTCCTGTTAGCATGTTATTTCAATTTTCATTTCCTGCCTATATAATTATCTGATGCTAAACTACTTAATCTATTAAAAATTTAAGTTTGGGGGGGATGAAAAACATTTTCAAAACTGAATTTTATTTATTCTCAAATGTACTACAAGTGAATTTGATTTTAAAA
>NW_018231382.1:7830-8423 GCF_001263595.1 Phalaenopsis equestris | reverse complement strand
ATTTTAGAAATAAGTAAGAAAATTTAGTTAAAATTTTAAGTAATGAAGAAAAACTTTAAGTTAAAAATTTTTAATATAGAAAATGATTAATATAAGTGATTATCTTTGGTAAGAAAAATTGTATTTTTGAAAAATTTAGATAATTTAGACTTTTATTTTTAATACTTAAATTTCTTTGACTAAAAAAATTTTCAAAACTATTATTATGTCTATAAGTATAAGTATTATATCAAGACTTTACTTTAAAAAAGGAGAAGTGAAATTAAAATCATTAAAGCGCTATCCAGATATAGTAATCCTTGCCTGAAAAAGAAAAAGAAAAAGAAAAAGAAAAAGAAAATGAAAAAGAAAATGAAAAAGAAAAGAAAATGAAAAGAAAACAAAAAGAAGAGAAAAAGAAAAAAAAAGAAAAGAAATGTAAGGGCGGACAAGTTTGAGGATTAGTCCCTAATCAAAAATTGGTTTTACATTTGATCTTTTTAAAGTATAAGACTTGATAAAATCTTAAGCTTATAAATATAATATAGTAAGTAAAATTAATTTTAATAAAAATTTTTAAGTAGAGAAAATAAAAGAACTAAAATCTAAATTTA
>NW_018231382.1:4946-7518 GCF_001263595.1 Phalaenopsis equestris | reverse complement strand
GCTTTAATGGAAGGTATTTTTGTATTTTTCTTGCATATACAAGTAAAAATGGAAAAAATGCTTAAAGGAGTGAAAAATGATCAAATTTGGAGCAAAAAGGTGAAAAATTGTGCAAAAGAGTTTCGGCGTTTAAGCGTCACATCCGGTGCTTAAGCGCCGGTTAAACAGAGAAGGTCGCGCCTAAGTGCCGAGACCTCACGCTTAAGCGCTAGTGGTAGTTACTAGACTAGTAAAATTAGTTTTCAAGAATTTTGAAGAGGTTTTTGAGGCACCCATTGGCTTAATTGGAAGTTGTAAGCACCACTGATGAAAATTATCATGAAAGGATGCATCTCTTGGGCTAATACATCGAATCAAGATACATTTTGAAGAGATCCCGAGGCACCTCTTCGAAAACTATAAAAGAATGATGACAGGACTTAAGAAAGAAGCGAGGACTAAGAAAAGAGTCATGAAAATATTGGCGAGTTTTAAAAGTTCTTTTCTGGGGAGTTAGTCCGGAGAGATTTTCAGGAACAACTTCTTCTTTACATTATGTTTTTTGTTATTTTTTGTTTTGAGTGATTGTAAAAGAGAAGAGATTCAAAGGAACTTCAAGTGTTTGGTGGAGGACTTGAGATAAGTTTTTATCATTTTATTTTATACTGCTTTTGGTTTTAATTGAGACTTGTTGGTGGTTTGACAATGATTTCTTCTTTTAAACTAAAGTGTGGTTTTGTTTTCTTCATGGATTCTGAGTAGTTTTCATTGTCTTTCTTCTTAAAATGATAAGTAATTAAGTTTTGGATGGAAGTTGTGGAGAGTATTGAACTTTAGTATTGGATGAAGTTGTGATGATTTAAATTCATCCACTTCATTTACTTCTTGATTTGGTCAAACTAAATGTTAAAATTTGTTGTGAGAAAATGTAAGAACTGGGTTGGTATTGTCTCAATCAACAATTGGAAAGAATCACATGAGGTTGTATGAATGAGAATGTAGTTCATATGATTGAGTGCAAATAAAAATGGAAATATTCATTGATGGGTGTAGAGATAGAAGACTTTAAAGTGATAGGTTAAAGCCCCCAACTTAGTTTATTATTTTAGGTTCTAATAAAAAAATGTTAGCAAGTTGCATACTTCCACAATAGAATTCGTATAATTATTACTGATTCATGATAAGAAGAAGGATATTTTCATATTAAGTACTTTTCTTCTACAAAAACTTTAGTTATTTTTTTACTGTTTCGTTAAAATATCAAAAATACAAAAAATATTTAAATCTTAAATTCCTGCAAAAATAATTTAAGTAATTATCTTTTAAAAAATAGAAAATCTTTCTAAAAGGTGCATATTGCATAATCTTCCCTGTGAGTTTGATATTCAGGTCTTAATAAAAAAGTCTTATATTACTTTATAACGATACATATACTTGTGTAGTATCCTAATATAAATATATATAAATTAAAAAGTTAAATTCTTATTTTTCTTCAGGATCAAGTTTTTGGTTTTGTTGTAAAATAAGGAAATATAAGTGAAAAATATCATCAGAACTATTGTTGTAATGTGCATAAACATTAAGTCTTCAGGGATCATGCACCAAAGCCAAATTAATTGCACCCACACCATCCCCTGAGTGAAAGAAGAAGATCTCCCATAAAAGCCCCATCACTAGACCACCCTAGCTTAAAATTTGATCAACACCCCAATGTTGGCATCAATTTTTGATGTCACGAGTTTAGGGTGTCCACCTGCATGACTTGGGATAGCTTACGGTCTATCCGTAACATTCGGTAGTTCAAACACGCACCCAGGACCTTTCGGCGCGTGTTGAGGGGTACGTTGCCTGGGTCATTTTGGTAGGCTTTGGACTTCACTTAGGCAAACTCCGGTTGACATTTGGCATGTCAGACGAATCTGATAGGGGCGTAAAATATTATTCATCGCGCTCCACGTGAAATTGGCTCGAAATGAGTCGATCACCAATGAGGATGTCAAGATGACCTCGTACGACGAAACAGACTACATGAGTGAGTTTGGAACATCAATTTCACTTAGGGAGGACATCTGTTTCGCTATGATTTTGTGAGGGGTTAAAATGGTAAAAATTATCATTTTTGGTCTGATTGTTGAAAATAGTGGTCTTATCCTAGATGGCAAAACGGACTGCACCAGTGCGTCCGAAACCTCAATTTTACCTTTTAGGTACATTCATTTAAAAATAATGGTGCATCTAGGCTAAATGTGTGGATTGGCGATTATTAAATTAATAGTAATATTAATTATTATTATATTAGTTAATATGTTATGTAAATTTATTGCTTACTCAGTCTCTCTCTCTCTCCCGATCGCACGCAATCCAGCTTCTGCCGCCAACCTGATTTTTGTAAACCCTAGCACTGAATCTCCTCCCTTGCTGTCAGCCTCTTTGCCGTCGGTCGGACGCCAGCACCCTCCAGCGTCGCCTGCGCTGCCTTCTTCTCGCAAGGGGGAGCCCTAGCCAAGCTTCTTCTCTATCGCTCCCCTCTTCGTGCCAAAAGTATCGCAGCCGGTGAGCCTCACTGACCTCCTCCAGTCGCCGTAGGTCGGCC
>NW_018231382.1:0-554 GCF_001263595.1 Phalaenopsis equestris | reverse complement strand
TTTTCCTTCTTTGTATCCCCCTTGACGGCCTGATGCCGATGAGCTACCGCCCATTTGGGACACGACAATTTGTCTTGTGCCCTTATGGCCCAGACATGCTTTGACGTATTGGGATATCCCCGTTAAGATGTTTTAGGTTTGTCGTGGGTCTCGTGTGCCGATGAGACGCTACCCATTCGGAATGTGAGAGACTCACTCTCTGCCCGATGGCTTAGCTTGAGCTCTGAAGCATCGAGACTGTTTACACACATAATAACCTTCCTTTGAGTACTTATTGCCCCAGGTTCACGATAATCCAAGCGAAACTCCTTTTATCAAGAGTACTCTTGGGTACCCTCCAAAATTCAATTAACCAAGTGGGATACGTCCCCTTGGGAGTGCTCTTGACCTCAAAATAGACATCTACAATTGAATCTTTGGTTTTAGGTAGACTGCGTAGGTATTCTTTTGTGGATATTGGTTTAAGGTGCTTTCGCCTGATCCTAATTGGGCAGACACTCTTAACCTATTCTTGCGAGATTTACCGTACGTAGGCTCTCCACGTTTTATGTTTT
>NW_018231381.1:0-477 GCF_001263595.1 Phalaenopsis equestris | reverse complement strand
TATTGCTAAAGATGAGTTGGCATTTCTTTGGATTTGGAGAGGGACCAGAAATCTATTGAAACAGGTTCAGCAAACTGAAAGTTAGAGACCAGAAATCTGTTAAAACAGGTTCAGTAAACTGAAAACCTTCTTCACTAGAAGCCTTAGAAAATAATATGAAGTCATCAGAATAGCATAAATGACTTATGGAATAATTACCTTTATTAGCAAATCCGATATATTCCCTTTCAGAAAAATTTTGGTTAAGAAGCCTTGATAAGTAGTCCATAGCCAAAATGAAAATGTAGGGAGAAAGAGGGTCCCCTTTTTTTATTCCCTTAGTAGCTTGGAACTGCCCTTGAGAATTCTCATTATGAAGAATGGTGTAAGAATTATTATTAAGCCATCTGTGAATGATCTGATAGAAAGATTTTTAAAACCCCCTTGCTTTAAGAACCTCCAGAATAAAATTCCAATTGATAGTATCATAAGCTTTAG
>NW_018231380.1:0-361 GCF_001263595.1 Phalaenopsis equestris | reverse complement strand
CAAAACTTTCTTGAACATAACTTGAATCTGCCTTAAAAAGGTTTACAAATTAATCTAATTCCTCATCTTGCTTGTGTTCCAAATCTTTTTCATTAGATTTTTCTTCATAAGTAGTATTGAAATGACATTCACTAAGGTATCTTATAACATCCATTCTATAGCATTCATCATCTTTACCTTCTGTAGGGTGTTTCATTGTCTTTGAAATGTTAAAAGTAACGGTTTGATCATTAACCCAAATTGTTAATTCCCCTTTCTACACATCTATCGTTGCTCTTCCTGTGGCGAAGAAAGGCCTCCTAAAAATGATATGTATCTTATTATCGTCCTCCATTCTAGCACAATGCAATCAACAGGAAAT
>NW_018231379.1:0-1305 GCF_001263595.1 Phalaenopsis equestris | reverse complement strand
GGACCATTTATACTATCTTTAAAAAATTTATATATATTGTTGAGAAAAGATTATATATCCAAATGGATAAAAGTTGTTGCTTTACCTTGATGTGATGCTCAAAGTGCTGCAAATTTTTTATGAACAAATATGTTTTGTAGATTTGGGATGCTAAGAGTAATCAAAATTGATGGGATAAGTCATTTTAGAAATGCAATAATGGAGAAATTATTAAAGAAATATGATATTAACCATAGAATTGCTACTGCTTATCATCGTCAAACAAATGGTTTGGCTAAATTATCCAATCATAAAATTAAAAGAATATTCAAAAAATCTATAAATCCAACTAAAATAGATTGGTCAGTCAAACTTGATTACGCTTTATGGGCTTATAATATTGCATACATAACTTTTATAAGAATGTCCCCATACATGCTAATATTTGGGAAAGATTGTCACTTACCAGTTGAACTTGAGTATAAAATACATTGGGCTATTAAAGAATTTAATTACAATTTAAAGGATGCTGGTGAGAAAAGGCTATTATAAATGGATGAGCTTGAAGAGATAAGGAATGAATATTAATGAAGTGTTAATATTTACAAAGAAAAGATGAAGATATGGCATGATTAGAGGATTCTTACTAAAATGTTTTAGCCAGAGCAATAAGTTTTACTTTATAATGCAAGGTTAAGATTATTTCGAGGCAAAGTTAAGTCCAGGTGGATGGGCCCATTTGTTGTTAAAAATGTTTATCCCTGTAGAGCTGTGGATATCAAAGATCCTAAAATTGATAAAATATTCAAAGTGAGTGGTCACAAGTTGAAATCCTACCTTTTAGGTGACCAACTTAAATTAAATGATTTTATGATGTTGGGTTAACTAGAATAAGTACTTGTTACGTCGGGATGATGAACTTAAACCAAGCACTCTATGGGAGGCAATCCATAGTTATCTTTGTGTTTGTTTTTATTATTTTGTTGTTGAGTCTCATTTGGAAAATATTGGTAGTATTTTTAATATATACTAATTTAGTGAATATTCTAAGACCTTAAAGGATGGTTTAGATATGTTAGAATGAATATTTGGACGTTAAGTTGACCTTTTCTAAATTGAGCACTGGCGCTTAAGCGCCAATATCCGGCACTTAAGGGCAGCAGTTAAAAAACTTGTGCAAATGCTTGTTTCTAGAAGCTTTAACCTTGATTTGGTTGGCTTTAACATGGAATAACATTTCTAGGACATGCCTAGATGCTATAGGGGAGTTTTGAGCATATATATTGAAGAGTTATGTAAGAATTTTTACCACAGTTCAATTCTAAC
>NW_018231378.1:0-359 GCF_001263595.1 Phalaenopsis equestris | reverse complement strand
TTTGGCCAATTTGGGGATTTTGGGTAATTTGGGTACTTTCAAGATGTTCGAAATGATTTTTGGTCAAGTTTGGGTATTTTGGCTAGATTTAGAGATTTTAGCCAAATTTTGGGTTCTAAGCGTATTTTGATAGTTTTGGGAATTTGGGGACAAAAGGCTAAGTTGGGTATCTTGATAGAGTTGGAGTACCAACCACCATTAATAAGCCATGGACCAATAGAAACCCCATTTTGGGTCCTCTATGTAGAGTGGTCTTAGCCAAACCCTAGCCTAGGCCTAATGGGTTTAGGGAACCACTTACAGGAGTCTCCCAAATGTATCAAAGGACCAAAGCCTAAAAGTTCTGGGTTTAGGATAAT
>NW_018231377.1:325-802 GCF_001263595.1 Phalaenopsis equestris | reverse complement strand
ACACAAACTATAGACCTTCATATCCACCGAACTCTGAAAATAATCAACATTTTGAGAATAAGATGTCTATGGAAGAAGTAGTATTGCAAATGGGAAACCAGTTGCAAAGTCAAAATGCTGCGATTAGAAACATAGAGAATCAACTGAGACAAATTGCTAATTCACTTAGCAATAGATCCCAAGGAACACTTCCTAGTAACATTGAGATCAACCCTAAAAAGAACTCTAATGAACAAGTAGAAGCTATCAAATAAAAAAGTGGAAGAGAGATAGAGGATGTGATTAGAAAAGAGAAAAATGTTGTGAGAGAAACAAAGGAAACTAAAAGAATTGAAGAACATGTTTCTAAGGATCTAAAAAAATTAATATCTCAAACTAAAATCAGTTTGGAAAGACGACCACCTCCATTTCCTCAAAGACTTAGACAACATGAGTTGGATAAAAAATTTTCAAAGTTCATGGACGTACTTAAGAAGT
>NW_018231377.1:0-244 GCF_001263595.1 Phalaenopsis equestris | reverse complement strand
GGGATTACGAGACAGTTGCACTAAGTGAGGAGTGCAGCGCTATACTTCAGAAAAATTTTCCTCGGAAACTTAAAGATCATTGTAGCTTTACAATTCCTTTTGTAATTGGAAAAAGATTATGTGGAAAAGCTTTATGTGATTTAGGACTAAGCATTAATGTGATGCCTCCATCTATATTTAGAATGTTAGGTTTAACCGATATTTCTCTGACTACTATAACTCTTCAGTTAACTGATCAATCTAT
>NW_018231376.1:0-427 GCF_001263595.1 Phalaenopsis equestris | reverse complement strand
GGTACACCGCTTACTATCAACTTAGATCTTTTTGATAAAGAGGATGAGACACCGGAAGATTCAACAATGTAAGCTCAAGATGAAGAAATCATGGAAGTTAACTTAATGAGCGGAAAAGTTTTATCACCAAGAACAGCTCCAATAGATAAAGGAAGGCAGAAAATGACTCGAGAAGAGATATCCCCACCTCCACCAGTGGAAGTACTACATGATCAAGACAATATTGGAGGATCATACAAATAGATTACAACGTGCTAGCTCATCTTACGAAGTTGCCGGCCTGATTAAGTATCTATGACGCTCTGATCCGGTCAAAAGAGATGAGAGAATCTGTGGTTATAGCTTTGTTTGACCCAAAAATTTGCTTAGTTCAGTTGGCCAGCACATCCTACGATGAAGTTTGTTCGTTGAAAGAATAGCCTGGGGT
>NW_018231375.1:0-784 GCF_001263595.1 Phalaenopsis equestris | reverse complement strand
TGTCTCATGAGCCAAGTCATTCAAAATACACCTAACTATTACAAACCTTAAATCTCTAAGATAATTAATTTTGAAAGATACAAACAACAAAATGGTTGATTTTTGATCTATACTGTTCTCCATAAAAATTTCAAAGTATTTTAAGTCCATTTGATGACCTAAATTGATTTTTCAAGTTAAATATCTTTTTTGGCACTTAAATAATTTTTAGATAATCAAAATATAACTCAAAAATTTATGAAAACTTATTTTTGGAGTTCTCTGCGATCAGGGGAATTTAATAAATTTAAAATCGTATTTAAAATAAATACTTGATTTTTAGCCTATTTTAATTATTGAAAAAATTAAAAATCAATGAAAATGACAAAAATAATAAAATTCATAGAAATGTTCTAAATTACTTCTTAAGCACTTAGGAACAATTAGGATATTTTTCGATATTTTCTATATAAAGATAATGAATTTTAAAGCTTAAAAAACAAATTTTAAAGGCTAAAAATGGGTTCACTAAAAATAATTCCAATAAATAAAATAAAACTCAAAAAAACATAAAATTTTCTCCTTTGAGTTCTCTGACCTCAAGAAGATTTTTCAAAAATATAAAACTTAATTTTCCCCATTTAAAATATTTTATATTTAATAAGCACCCCAAAATTTAAAGTAATTCTTAAAATTCAAATAAAATTCTAAAAATCATGAAATTTTGTCCAAGGGCTTTTCTAGCCAAGTTTTACCTCCAGTAAAAAAACTAAAAAAATTAGGCTTTGCCTTGGTCAAGTTATGG
>NW_018231374.1:0-312 GCF_001263595.1 Phalaenopsis equestris | reverse complement strand
TATAAAAGCAAAGTCATACAACTACAACAATAAATTAACTTATATCTAATTTCTCCCCAAGAAAACTCATCGAAGTTCCTCTAAATCTCTTCCTTTCTTTACAACACACAGAATTCCTCTTCGAAGCGACAAGGAGGAAGAAATCTTTCACTTTCCTTCCACTCTTACAATCTCTCGAAGAATTCCTCACAATTTAGACTCTCTACACTTTTTCACACTTCAATTTTTAGCCTCCCCCCTCTTAAAACCTCTCTACTCTCTCCAGACTCTCCAGGCTCACTCAATTTTAGGCCAAAATCTTCTTTTAAAGTT
>NW_018231373.1:0-265 GCF_001263595.1 Phalaenopsis equestris | reverse complement strand
TTTCTAACTCCTAACTGGCCCTAGATTTTAGTGGCTTCTAGGTGTGTGGGTTTGATTGCCCACACGGGGTGCATGCACCGGTGTGAGCTGGCGCAGCGACGTACCTATGTGATTGATCGTTGATTTCCAAGAGGGAGCCGTAGGGTAGGAATCGCATGCGTTGACTGGTTTTGTACGAAGTCGAGTGATCCTCCGTGTTGTGGGCCTTAGGCCTTAACCCCACCGAGTCAGAATCCCAATTTCCCACAGTTTTGGCGCTCCTAAT
>NW_018231372.1:1928-3873 GCF_001263595.1 Phalaenopsis equestris | reverse complement strand
GACGTTCTAAACCTCCAACCCTTTCATTTATTAATTTTATGCTCTCTTGCTGCAAGGTCAAATCATTAATCAAATCAATCAAAGTTGGGGAACTAGAAGGTGGAAGGTCATAAATTGTAGAGGGGACATCTCTACTAGTAGAAGGCTCTTGACTCCTACTTCCAGTTCTCCATTTCTAATGAGGTTCATAAGTTTTTAAATTAGTTTTACTAATGGGTTCCATAGGGTAAACCCATTCCTCATATCCTCCAGCTTCCATTCCAAAAAGTTGGTTAAGGCCATGATGTCCTAGACCTCCACTTGTTTCACTGCTTGTCGTAGTCAATATATTCTTAAAAATAATTCTCCCCACATTTATATTTCTATTATTCTAAATACATAAATTCAGAATAGCTCTATCTATTGTTCCCTCACTATGGTGATAGGTCGGTAACAAAGCAGAGGAAATAAAATAGTGTCACGCCTTAGAGGTGGCATTCAACATGAAAGCAGAAAGATTTATTTACCCGTTCTCATTGTTTAATCTTCAACGTTCCTTTCCCATCAATGAGAAAGTTGATCACATCATTTAGGGGGGCCTTCCATAGGGGTCTTCCATAGTACTGAAGGATTCCTAATGGCAGCTATAAGAGTCTGGGACTTTGTAAAAGGTGTTAATGCTGGCGGCATTAATTTCAACAGGAAATCCCCGCACTTGAACGATTCCGTCTTCAAAATAGAACATGTTGGCATTGATTCACAACATTTGCATCGTCTTTATTGGTGGTGTAACAAAAGTTTTCCCACCTCCTCTCGGCAATAACTCGTTCGATTTCTCCTCTAAAAACTCGATCTTATATGAATTTCTTTCCTTCAAATGCTGAAGTAAATTTTGATTGAGCCTTCACATTAACGAAGCGAGACTCGTCGAACTCAAGTCGTCTATTTTGTTGTGGAGCCATTTCAATCTAATCACAATTACAGAAAAAATTCAAAATATACTTCAAATATGCAAATAATGGCTTCCAAAAGTAATTCTAAGAGTTCAACACTAAATTCCATGAATTTCTTCCCAATATTTTCTTCAGATTCTCAAATTTTTTGGATCTCCTCAATGTGGAAGAAATCCATGGTGAAAATTAAATATTTTTCGTTTGGAGTGAAGCTCTTAGTAAGAGATGATCAAATCCGGTGTCTAAATGCCATGAAATCGCCTCCCAATCCAAGATCTCTCAAGCCCTAGGTCAAAAATTACATTTTTAAGAGGAAGGGGATGATTAATAGTGGCGATTGACTTGCCAAAATTGCGGTTTAAAGTGTTTTTTTCAGGATCTCACCGTCGACGGGGTATTCGGTGCCGTCGACGCGCTCTATTAAAATTATATCCCTAGTCTCGGGAAAATTTCGACGTGGGCGGCGTCAAGGGCGCCTCAATTTCTCCTCCTGGACTCTAAAAAACTCGATCTTATATGAATTTCTTTCCTTCAAATGCTGAAGTAAATTTTGATTGAGCCTTCACATTAACGAAGCGAGACTCGTCGAACTCAAGTCGTCTATTTTGTTGTGGAGCCATTTCAATCTAATCACAATTACAGAAAAAATTCAAAATATACTTCAAATATGCAAATAATGGCTTCCAAAAGTAATTCTAAGAGTTCAACACTAAATTCCATGAATTTCTTCCCAATATTTTCTTCTCAAATTTATAGAATCTTCTCAATGTGGAAGAAATCCATGGTGAAAATTAAATATTTTTCGTTTGGAGTGAAGCTCTTAGTAAGAGATGATCAAATCCGGTGTCTAAATGCCATGAAATCGCCTCCCAATCCAAGATCTCTCAAGCCCTAGGTCAAAAATTACATTTTTAAGAGGAAGGGGATGATTAATAGTGGCGATTGACTTGCCAAAATTGCGGTTTAAAGTGTTTTTTTCAGGATCTCACCGTCGACGGGGGATTCGGTGCCGT
>NW_018231372.1:0-1527 GCF_001263595.1 Phalaenopsis equestris | reverse complement strand
AGATCTAAAAGCATAATTCTAAAACAAAGCAAATGCAAAGTTCAAATCAAATTACATACATAGACAGACATGTAGCAACATAAATCTACTATTCATCAAATTGAATTGAGTACGAGATTCTCCTCTAAGATCACCCATTGATTGCACATGAACGAAGAGGTTATAAAAGGGGTGGTATGAAAATTCTTAAGTAGAATCCTCTTCTATCAATTTCATCCTCGTCATCAGCCGTATCAAACTATCTTCTAAATGTCCAAAGTGCAAAAAATGTTCTTTCATCCTCCAGTCTAAATGATCAAAGAAATCAGAGATATTATTAATTGCATTCATGAGTTTGTACCTCCTTCTACAATTTCTTGATTCTGCACAGGATCACCGGAGTCTTGTCAGGAACTAAGGGTTTAGTCGGTAGTGAATTCTGAGACGCTTGATCTACCATAATAGTCATGTCATTTTCATCTTCAAAAGCTGGGAATCTCTCAATTGGGTCCAAAGGCTTCCAAGGTAGAAGCACCTTTTCCCAATTTTCATAGGATACTTGGAACTGACTGTAAAGTGAGAAAGTTGTGGAAGGGTGTCCAAGCCCATAAGTTGATCCATGAACGATCAGGCTCAAAATCGACTTCACAGTTATTGATCCAATATCGATCGGCAGTCCAATTTGGATGAAGTAATTCAAAATAGCACTTTCTTTAGAAACTTTACCGATCTTCATTGTCGGTAACAGTTTCGCAGAAATGAAGAAGTGTCAGTGTTTTGAAATGGGATTTAGGAGTGTCGCAGAAAAACTAACATACCGTTAAATATTGGTAAATCTCATTCATCTGGTTTCTTGTCGGGATGAAGTTGGAATAATGGCAGACAGGAACGTTGTCAATCATGTATAATTCATTGATCCGTGCAAGAGTGAAAGTTATCCATCTACCTCGCACATAAATGGCTTTCTGGTTAATTCCATGCAAATTTGCATAAAATTCCTTTACCACAGGAACAACCACGGCGGTCGTAGTATAGCACAGCACATCCTATCTTCGCCGTACAATCTTTTCTTCAATTGTCGTAGAGGGATTATTCAATCCACGATTTACAAATCCTCATTCCTTGATCAATCTTTTCTTCGTCATACCTTGGTGAAGATTCGCTGTGCTTCCGCACTAATAAACTTTCTTCGATTGAACACTCGCATTCTAGGATTATCAGGGGAATTGGACGCCATAAGAATTAATTTGGTGGAATTTCACTTCATTTTTGGGGGAAATATGAACTTAGGAATGAAATTTGGGAGTTTAAAAGGGGTGATTCCTGTCCAAAAATTGCCAAAAACCGCCATTCAAACTCCAGAAACTACCATCTCATCGGTCTCACCGTCGGCGGGGTCGAGGGCACCGTCAGCGAGCCTTCTGTAACTAATTGTCTGGACTCTCGAGAAAAACCTGGCATCGGCGGGGTTGATGACGCCGTCGGCGCCCAAGACAAAAATTGCATAATTTCCCTCTAGTCCGAATGCGTTCCAATTTTTCTCTATGG
>NW_018231371.1:0-247 GCF_001263595.1 Phalaenopsis equestris | reverse complement strand
AGTACTAGGAAAAGTTCCCAATGTTTGGTTACTAATTGCAGTAACGATATGCCCTAATTGATTTTTAATATTCTTAATAGCTGTTCCTTAATTTTGTAATTGATTTCCTTGAACTTTTAATTGATTTCCTTGATTATGTAATTTTTTACCCATATTTAATATCAGCTCTTCCATAGACAATTTTTTTCCCTTAATTTAAGTGTTGTTGTTATATCCTAGAGGATAAGAAGGTCTATAGTTAACATTT
>NW_018231370.1:1870-2188 GCF_001263595.1 Phalaenopsis equestris | reverse complement strand
TTTAAACTTATTATGTTGCTTAATGGTTCATCCTAAAAATAACCTTATTACTTAGTGAACCCTGATGTCTCAATTATCCCTAAGAATACGGTAATTATCACTTATCATTTAATTTGAGAATTATGTGGGTGAAGACCCTTGAAGGGGAGTTAGTGTAATTTGAACACTTAGCCAAATTTTAATCCTAATTGGGCTTAGTTATGTTTCAAAGATGTTTGATTTAATCATGTTTATTTTTCTAATCTCCGTTTAATCAATTTTTACTTTAGCCTAAGTCACCACTAAGCCCTTAAGACCTAGGTGAGTGTCTTAATTAGT
>NW_018231370.1:1256-1544 GCF_001263595.1 Phalaenopsis equestris | reverse complement strand
ACTTCATAATTTGTCAAATTCAATTCAAATGACTTTGAAATTTTTATCCTACCTCATTCATGGGTCAATTAAGACATCAGAGGAGAAAATGTGATCTTTTCAAAATTTAATTTAATTTATGTAATAATTTTCATCTAAAGATAGGGTTTTTCAAAGAAATTTCCTAACTTGACCAAGGTAAATTATAATCTCTTGAAATTTTTACTGAAGGTAGACCTAGACAGAGAAGTCTTTAGGATCAAATTTAATAATTTTTTGAATTTTTTGTGATTTACTAGAATTATTTTA
>NW_018231370.1:0-854 GCF_001263595.1 Phalaenopsis equestris | reverse complement strand
AAAAAACTAAGTTTCATAATTTTTTGAGTTATATTTTGATTTTTAAAAATCATTTAAGTGTTAAAAGTGGTATTTATCTTTAAAAATCGACTTAAGGTGTTAAATGAACTCAAAATATTTTAAAATTTTTATGATGAGTTCTCTAGATCTTAAATCACAGTGGAGATCAAAAATCAAGTCATTTAAATGTTTAAATTTTTCAACATTAATTATCTTAGTGATGTAGTATTTGTAAAATATAAGGACATTTTAAATGACTTAACCCATGAAACTATTTCCAATGGTTTCTCTAGTCATGGTGGACCTTTCAAAATTTTGTTAGAATTTTATAACCAATATGCTAATTTCCATGATTATTTTAAAGAAATAATGTGAAATATCTTGAAAAATATGGGTCTCTGTATAGGAAGCTCCTTTGACTTTAGAAAAATCAGAGAATACCTCCCCTTACAGAGACTACAATATGCTAAAATTCCAAGCCAAGGTGATGTGCCATTATGCATGGAGAATCAAACGATTCAAAATAGTGTTTAATTAATTAAAAAATAAAATATGCACCAAATAGACTTGAAATTTGTTCCACATTGTTCTCCTTTGTTCACTGAGCAAGTGTGTATTTTTATTTTATTTTTGTGATTTTCTACACGAAGTTATGAATTTTCTAAGTTAAGGGTATTTAAAGAAATAGGAAAAGCCCTATTTATCTATTTAAACAGCGTGTGCTGACTAGATCCTAGGCAGCTCCAAAGGCATGCGTGGCGCGCTCTAGTTGGACACCACTATCCACGTAGCTGCTTGCTCGGCGCACGATTTATGTCTCGAAGCGCTGTCTGGCTCGATCTCCTCCGTTCATT
>NW_018231369.1:0-783 GCF_001263595.1 Phalaenopsis equestris | reverse complement strand
CATCTAGTTTCTCGTTGGGAAGAAATTGGAATAGTTTCATGCAGGAACATTTTCTATCATGTATAATTTGTTGATTCGTGCAGGAGTGAAAGTGATCCATCTTCCTCGCACATAAACAACTCCTTGGTTGATTCCATGTAAATTTGCATAAAATTCTTTTACCACAGGAACCACCACGGCGGTGGTAGTGCAGCACAACACTTCCCATCTTTGCCGCACTATCATTTCTTCAATTACCGTCGTGGGATTATTCAATCCGCCTCAATATCCATCGTGGGATTATTCAATCCACAATTTACAAATCCTCGTTCCTTGATCAATCTTTTCTTCGTCAGCAACTTGTTGAAGATTCACTGCGCTTCCGCACTAATAAACTTTTGCCGATTGAAAACTCGCATTCTGGGATTATCAGGGGAATTGGACACCATAGGAATAAAATTGGTGGTTTCACTTCATTTTTGGAGGGAAAACATGATCTAGGATTCAAATTTTTAAGTTTAAAAAGACAATTCCCGCCCAAAAAGCTACAAAAAACTGCCATTTGAACCCAAGTAACCGCCAATTCGTCGGTCTCGCCATTGACGGGGTCGATGGCACCATCGGCGAGCCTTTGTATTAATTTTTTCTGGACTCTCAGGGAAAACACACCGTCGGCGGGGTCGAGGGCGCCGTCATTTCATTGCCCAAGGCAAAATTCTCACAGTTCCGCTCTGGTCCGAATGCGTTCCAATTTTTTTATATGGATCCCATTTTTAAAATATTTCAAGGGTAAATAAGAGTAGT
>NW_018231368.1:421-749 GCF_001263595.1 Phalaenopsis equestris | reverse complement strand
CCATCTCTGATCTGACGGACTGAAGATTCTGATATATAGTCTGTCTGGAAGCATTCTCGATTTATTTTATCATTTTCTTAGAGGATTTGCTCCATGTTGTATCACATCCATCTTTGGTAGATGAGGAAGATCCTTCTGATGATTCCTGTATATAATCCAGGACTTTCTTGAGCTTGTTCCAAGTTGAACTCCATCCGTCCTTTTAAGTGTATAGATCAAGTTGGGAGATTGGCTCAGCCAAAATCACATTTATCGAACCTTTTTCAGGTTCTTTTAAATATTCTTTTGGGATAGAGATATTCCCTTCTTTAATTTTCTTCTCAAGCCA
>NW_018231368.1:0-309 GCF_001263595.1 Phalaenopsis equestris | reverse complement strand
TTCTGGAAGTCTGAATTCTGGATTTTTCATCAGACTCTTGAACATTTTGGAAATAGCTTCATTTTTGAAAGAGTATACTATCTCTCGTCTTTCTGCGAATGATACCTTTCTTCTTTGAGATGGCTCTCCTTAAAATGGTTGTTGGCTAGACCGGCTAATCTGTTTCTGAGTTTGTTGAGATGAAGGGGGACGAGGATTTTCTGCATATATCTTCATTGGTTGCTTCTCTTTATTGACGGTTGTAACTGTCCCAAAATTTTTTTCAAAGGCCGTGGTTACTTTTGGCTTTTCACTAGAATCCATATGTTT
>NW_018231367.1:0-212 GCF_001263595.1 Phalaenopsis equestris | reverse complement strand
AAGAGCTCTGGCTAAAGCAAGGAAAGAAAAAGAAATATTATCTGTGATTCCAGAGAAAATATGTATAATATCAACATGAGGGAGTCTTCTGATAGTCTTCCATTTACAGAGGATGAAGTACAATTGGTACGACGTCAAGAACCATCACTAGTATGGGTTCACTCCGATGCGAGTTCAGTTTGTTCTACCTGTCATTCCGTGACACTTGATCA
>NW_018231366.1:0-440 GCF_001263595.1 Phalaenopsis equestris | reverse complement strand
ATGTTCCTATAGACCATTATCAACAATCAACTTGGACTTATCCCAAACCTAGCTTAATCTAGACCCAAGTCTAGCCCAACATACCCAAATTGATGAGAATTCCAAAATCCTTAAAATTGAACCCCCAATTGAACTCAAAATGATTTTAATCCTTCACCAAAAACCTTCATTATAATCATCTACACATATTTGATCAATTAATAGGGCTTAAAGTCATGGCTAGCCTAACCCAAACCCAGCCTTTGGTCATTTAGACCCACATTGAACCCATACACTAGAATTAGCCTAGCCACCCTAAAGCCACCAAATTTATGACTCCACAGTCACTGAACACACTCAATGGATCGGGCTAAACCCCCTTAGACCATTCATGGTGAGCTATGGACCATTGGATCTCTAAATTATGGGATTCATGCCCATTTATGGTCCTTAACCAAAAA
>NW_018231365.1:0-400 GCF_001263595.1 Phalaenopsis equestris | reverse complement strand
AGTTTTTATTTTTTTCACTTTTTGAAGTGTTTAATTCCCAGCAAGTTTTTTTAGAATAAATTATGTTTTATTTAATGCTTTAAAGCCTACATGTAGTTTTACAGTTAGTACCTGCAGTATACCATAACCAATTTCATGATCAGAAATCCTCTACAAGTTAGTTTTTGTTTTCATGCAATTACTATTTTCTTTCACCAACTAAAATTTTGTACTAAAATATTTTTAAAATCATTAATCATTTAAAAATTTAAGTTTGGGGGAAAAAAAAAAGTTTGGGGGAAAAGAAAATTTTCTTTTGAAATGGGGAAAACTAAATTTGTCCTTAAGTAATTATATTTCTCAAAATTTATTTAACATGACCTGTGATATTAAGATTTATCTTTAAATGACTATACTTATG